>NW_023501295.1:0-49537 GCF_013396195.1 Fusarium tjaetaba | reverse complement strand
GAAATATATTATACTTTTAATAATTAATTAAAATTAAATAATAGACTAAAATAATATAAAAATTTAAAGCTTTTAATTAATATATTTACTTAAGTAAAATTTAAAAGTTTACTTTTACTTAAGTATTAGTATTATTATTATTAATTATTTTAATATTAATTATTATTCTATAAAGTAAATATATTTAATTAAGTAAATTCTATTTTATTTATTAAAAAGCTTTTTTAACTTTTAAATAAAACTCTTTTTTATATATAAAATTCCTTTTTTTATATATAATTAACTTTTATCCCCACTTCTGCCCATTTTCCAGCATTTAGAGCCGGCTAAGCAAATCAGAATACTAGATTAAGCGTGATATGGGGTAGACCCCGGGATGGCTGGGCATAATCGTACGTGTTGCAAGGTGTAGAGCTGTGATTGGGCTGCAGCAGGTGTGCGTTTAGCGCCCAGTTATGGAGAAAGCGCTTCATGAGCCAATCAATATTGCAGACAGCGCCTCCACCACCATATGCTTATTGAGTGCGTAAGCTCCCAACGAGATAAAGAGACAATTAGCACGGAATACGACAAAAGCAATAACCATTTTTCACTTTATTTCAATTTTACCTTCCGTTGTTTCCTCTCCCCGCCATCTTAGCCGCCCTTAACCTAGCGTATCAAGAAGGAAACTACCTCACAGTACCTCAATAATGCTCTGTTCAAAGTGCAAGGGTTGCCTCCAGACGGAAGCTTGCTTGGCCACTGCCCAGGCTTCTCACTCTTTAGCACATCACCAGACGTACCAGAGTCTGGAGCAAGCTATTGACGCGGGGTGTTATATCTGCACTCGTTTCTGGGAGGCCCTGAGTGCCCAAGAGCATGTGCTTCTCTCTAGCACTGTGGGTGAAGGAGTAGAGCCATCAGGTGCATATTGCGCCATCGAATCAGTTCAACACTATCTCACAAGCACTTCTCTGGATGATGGGAAGTCTTATGGTCACCCTGGCTGCTACCTTCTACAGGTTGCATACAACAATCCTGCCATCACAACCTGCTTCAGAGCGAGCTTCCTTCTCGAACCTGTCGAGTGTCAGTGGCTGCGTACCTCTCCTAGAATTGACTCCAAAGCTAATGATACTGTAGGTGCAAATAGAAACCTCGCACGTCAGAGCCTCTCCCAAAGCACACAATCCCCAGAGACATTATCTTTGGCCAAGGATTGGGTCAGAGAATGTACCGCGCATCATGAACGATGCAAAAGGCCCGTCGGCGAGAAGCCATGGTACCCGACACGCCTGCTCTCCTTCGACCTCCCTGAGGCATCAACAGTCCGCTTGCAGGAGACGGATCAAACAACTCCTGTTGGACAATACATGACACTCACTCATCGCTGGGGCCCTGTTGACCATATAGTATTAACGAAAGAAACATATCCACAGCTGCTCGAAGGCCTTCCCTTATCTACCCTACCCCAACTCTTCCGGGATGCCGTTTCTATCTGTCGCCATTTGGGCGTAGGATATCTTTGGATTGATTCCCTCTGCATCTTCCAGGGTAAGGATAACATTGGAGATTGGCAGCATGAGGCTTCGCTTTTGAAGAATGTGTACTCAAATTCGTTTTGTAACATCTCGGCGGCCGACACCCCCAATTGTTCTCAGTCGATTTTCAACAGCAGAGATCCCCGTTTGCTTAACCCCCAAGTGGTAGAGCTGACCCTGTGTGGGGAGGGCAGCGCAAAGATCACAGAGCGTTTTCTCCTTTCAGATTATAGGTTCTGGAAATCTGAGGTCTCAAACGCCCTTGTGAACCAAAGAGGTTGGGTTCTTCAGGAGCGCTTCCTAGCCCCTCGCATCCTTCACTTTGGCAGGCGACAACTTATCTGGGAGTGCTGCGAGAAAGACGCTGCGGAAGTCTATCCTGATGGTCTGCCGCTTGCCCTCTCGACATCCTCGGACGCGAGATTTAAACAGATGGATTCATCCGACTATACTGGTCGAGTGGGCCGGTACAGGTACCGCGAGGCTGACGGTAATTCCGCTCCTCATTTGCTGTGGCTTCGCATTGTGGAGCTGTATACAGCTTCTGCGCTCACAGTTCCCAGCGATAAGCTCATTGCGTGTTCCGGTATTGCCAAAAGGGTGGCCGAGATCGTGCAGGACGATTACGTCGCTGGTATGTGGCGTCGGTATCTAGAAGGTGAACTGCTGTGGATGGTACAGGGCAATCATCAGCCCGGACGTTGGACGCGACCTAGAGAATATCGTGCTCCCAGTTGGTCTTGGGCTTCAATTGATGGCCCGATCACTCCCGGCGAGCCACGAATTCAAGATTCGTTGATTACGGTTGAAGACTACCACCTTGATTACTGGACGAACGATAAGACTGCTGCAATTCGCGGTGGTTGGCTACGCCTTCGTGGAGTCCTCAAGAAGACAACTTTAGCACGCAAAAGCTCTACGCCGGGCGGAGGCTACCATTGGGACATGATGTTAGATAATGAAAGGGTCAATGTCCTGGAGGAGGCATCGCCGGGCAACACTGAGCCGCGAGTGATGCTTGATATTCTCCAGGAAGACTTTAAGGAAGAAAACACCAAAGGATTGTTGTTCTCTATGTGTGCTAGGTCGAAAACTGGGGATGGAAGAGGTATGTACATACTGCTATTCAAGATGGTTGAAGGAGAGACGGGAACCTTTCGCCGTATCGGCCTTGCCTATGCCTGGAGTGAGAAGGTAAAGGAAAGGATCCTAGCGAGTAGCGCGAGAGAGCCGCAATTACCATGTCTTGAGTATCAAGATGGATTGCATTCTATATGCATCATATAGAGCACGTTAAGTTATGAGAACGGGCTAGGGGAAACAGCGATTTAGCCACTCTCAGTGCGGGGTTATATCACCACTATAGGAAAACACTAGTATTTATCAATATAATCGCCTAACTGGTAGAGATTTCTGACTCTATCTAGCTTCCTGACTTTAATTTTTGCAATACATTCTTATAAAAGAGATAGGTTCTAGGTATAGGCACTATTAATAGTATAAGAGTTAGTTTAGTTATTAATTACTAGGTAAACAGGGTTAATAAGTAATATTAGTTAGCCTCCTATATAGCTAGCTAATTTTAATAGGACCTTAGTATACTATAGCGCCTTCTTAAGCTATCTATGGCCTGGTAGTAAAGTATATAAGAATATAAGATGCCCATCCTCTGCAGATGAGGTATAAGCTAGAGTATAGTGATACACTAAAGGGCCGCGCCCAGAGATGCGTTGAACGTTGCACCACCAGCCCCCCGCTTCTGTTACAGTGCAGTTAGGCATGATTGTATGGCCTGAGGCCACAACTTCTGAAGATCCCGTACCCCAGATAACTCGAAAGGTCATTTAACCAACTGCTATACTCATCATCACTTCCCCGATCACCTGTTTCCTGTGACAAAAAGCATTAGCTAGCGATCACAGCTCCATACCGCCCGGCAATCTACCTCCCGCTCCAGCACTAAACCCAAAGTGTATCGGTAATGCCTCTGTGCAGTATTTGCCTCAACATCAACTTCGGTACCATACTACAACCACGTACGGAAGGCTACCCCGAGCCCACAGGTGGATGGCCTCGAAACTTCGAGCTTTACTACTACGATGCGAGCGATTGGAGGGATACTGATTTCGGAACGGCTCTTTTTCCTCATCAGGACAGCCTCGAGAATCTTGAAGCTAGTGCTAGGTCCTGTGAGCTGTGCCGGTTCATTGAGCGCTGCGTGTCAGAAACAGTCGCCAAAATCAAGGCATCCAACGGCTTAGGCTTCCAGCATATTCCTGAATCGAATTACACGTTGTGGCTGTCGGGGAGGAATGAAGCGGATGGATTTCAGATCATCGGCTGCCACAATGAACTGAGAGACCAATATCGCATCATGGGTGGCGGTGGAGTCTGCGTCAGGGAAGGTAGGAGCACCAGGAAATAATAAAACCTGAAGAATTGGGCTTACGCTTTACTCAGATAGCCCACTAGCACATGTTGTCAAGGGACGACCAGTTTCCCCAGACCCTATGTTTTCTTCCATCTTGGCCCTCATTCCTGATTTGATACAAGATTGCAAAGACAACCACGGACATGTCGAACATGAGACTCGGGAGGCTCCAACCCGGATACTGAGAATCGAAGACAATGGTCAGAGAATTACGCTTGTAGAGGGAAACGTGAAAATCGAAGGCGGATATGCAGCCCTTAGCCACTGTTGGGGAGATGGCCCTCGAATCACTCTTAATACTGGCTCCGTCACGAAGCTGACGAAAGGGATGAGTGTATCTGACCTCCCCAAAACATTCCAAGATGCCGTTCGGGTTGTCAACAGGCTTGGGATATCACATCTCTGGATTGATAGCTTATGCATATTCCAGGATGACCCGAATGACTGGGCACGCGAGTCAGCTCGCATGGCCAAAGCCTACGGAAATTCGACCGTCACAATAGCAGCGAGCCGAGCAACAAACAGTTCTGAGGGTTTCCTGAACAAGCGTACGCAGCAGAACTATATCGCCGCTCCGTTCCGCCATGGCCAGGTTTCTGGAGAAATCTTGATCTTCCCCCTTCATGTTAGAAATGTTGGGGATACATCGCGCTATGCTCGCCTTGAAGATGAACCCCTCACAAATCGAGGATGGGTACTGCAGGAGCGCTACCTCTCCCCTCGTACAATCCACTTCGATAGCACCCAGGTGTGCTTCGAGTGCAAGAAGACGTTCATCACTGAAGATGGCTACTCAGCAAGCCCATCGCGCCTGAACTGGCAATATAAGTTACCAAGTCCCAATTCCTGGGAGGAAGACTGGGAACAAGTCGTCTATTTATACTCCCAGCGCAAGCTGACGATGAAGACCGACAAGCTTCCCGCAATAGCAGGCATTGCAGAGTACTTCTCAAACATAGCAGCAGCCGCATCTATCGATAACCGCTACCTGGCTGGTCTATGGCGGAACAACATCATCTCGGGCCTTTGCTGGCAAATCGACCCTCGCAAGGGTTTCCAGAGACGAGAAGGCCAGTACCGAGCGCCCACGTGGTCTTGGGCCTCATTGGATGCTGCGGTGTGGTTTCGCTCTGTGAAATATCCTCTGGCTATCTTCCAAGATGCGCATGTGGCCCTTGACTCAGATGAGAGTCCTTTTGGCAAAGTAACTGGAGGCTGGATCCTGTTACGGGCGAGAAAGTTCCCCCTATTAAGTAAAACCGGCAATAAGACGAAACTTACAGTTTCGATCGATACGGAGGGGCCGAACTCTGATGTCTCTATTTTCTGGGAAGATCAAGAGGAGGTATACGATTCACCAGCTTCGGATCTAGTAGATGGTGGCCCATACAAGACCCCTTTTCTGGCAATCCCGCTGGCCTGCCGTGAAACTGGCGTTGACTTTGATTCGGATGAGGTGACAATTTTCTGTATAGTGGTAAAGGCGGTGGAGAATGACTTGATCTCATCTGGTGAAGTTCAGACATTTCAGAGGGTTGGATGCACAACTTTAAATCTGCATGATGCAGATAGAGACTATTTGAACAATCTGGGATTATATCATTGGATGAATGGCTATGCTAAGGATTTGCAGCATAAGTTAGAAGATATAAAACTTATTTAAATTGACAATGACCTCTTAAATAGTAATAATAAATCACTTAAGAAAACATTGGGATTTATTAAAATCATAGTTAAGTAACCAGTGAGATAACCAAAGCAAGCATCTACATAGATAGCCCGACTTGTAGGGATAGAGCAGAAAAGATATACGATGGCTGGCTGGTAATCCTATCGCCCTCGTTTTCCTCGTCATCGAACATGACGACGCCTTGCAGGCGACCAATGCAACCTCGGGCAAAAAGTTCCTTTGTGATGCTGCTGACTTGAAGGTTAACGATATCTTCTTTTTCATTAAGGAACCACTCCGTCGTCTTCAACAGTTCCCAATAATGGCAGACCTTGTTGATCGAATAGCTACTGATATTGCGATAGCGAAGAATGAAGCATCGGCGCTCTTCTAAGCGGCTGAGGTCTGTTTACCGTGGTGACTTGCGGAGGGTCCTCTGATGCACAATCACAGCTGACCAAAATGGTGGCTTTGCTGGGAATGTGCGCTATGATGTAAAGGCTGCGTTAGATAAATAGGGAGGAGAAGTTGCGGGCAAATAGTATGTCTAGAGGAAAGGAGTATTTCCTTGTCTTGCTTGCCGTAGATAGTTGGGTCTGTCAAACTCGCAGTGGCTTTGGTCTGGATGTGTCTTTAGGGAGAATGTTCAGCTGTGGATGTAGTAGTCAAGTTAAGAATTGTTACAGGGGTATATTCTTTTCTCAAGAACAGAGGCCTTCTTTTTAAGACGAAAAACCCTTCAGCCCTGCTTCTCAATATGCTTACGCTTGTCCTGCACTTAACGGGCCAGGTGTGAGAAATCTAGATCATCCCTATCGCATTTAGCAGAGTCGGGAATGCAGACGCTGTCACCCGTCAATGCGAGATTGACAAACTCGGCCATGCAAGGCCCCATTTTGATGGCCATGTGGTGTTGTGTCTGCTCTGTGACGATCAGCTTACCCCGGTATCTAATGTTGATCGTGTGGGCAATACCCACTGCAACAAGACGCGAGGGAGAGACGAGGATCTGCTCATGGCTAATAGCCCGATCGCATTTCCCAATTGACCAGTCCTTGCCAATAAAGCTCTTGAACTCGGCCTCAGCTTCCAGCAAGATCAACACCCAGATCTTAATCCCCACAAGTACATTATTTACGTATTGCAAGCCATGCACCGGACCGCCCTTATCTGTAGAGGATAAAATATCTTCCATATGCATATTTGCCGAAATGATAGTGCGTCTCCCAGAGGTCCTTTAGTAAAGGCTTATCCCGGACATGCTGTCCGCATCGGTGCTTTCTGGCGTGGCGGTCATGGCGGAGTTGTTGGTGAAGTTTAGATCTTGCCGAATATTAACCGAAACATGGGGCATCAGTGCGCCGCTTAACAGAACAGTGACTGAATGAGACCAATGTCGGTACATCATTTGCAATTGGTCAGATGTGGTGATGGTGGTGGTGCCGCGCTAGGGCGTGTCTCACTAGCCCAATACAAAGGAATTGGACGGTCTCTTTAGGGTAGGTCAAAATGCAGTAATAAAATTCGATTTATTGCAGGTAGTGATAAACCAATTACTAAAAGAAATTTATTGACATTCTTCACAGCTCTACCACTTACTAGCATGCCTCAGATAGCTGTTGCAATACTCTTAAATGCGATTTAGTGTTTTTCAGACTAAGTCTGGTTACAGGTCTCGGACTCAATGGCTCACAATGCGATCAAACTATAGCCGTGGAACAATATAACTAGAAGGGATATTTCACTTAAAGATATTGAATGGATAAATTAAAAGTATTATATCTGGCATATCTGCCTATAAGGAACATTAAATTAAGAGTTTTATCCAATACACCGAAGTCTAAGGAGATTTCAGCTTAGCAACTCGGAATTCCGGAGCTTGAATACAGTAATGCGGAACAAGACACTCTCTTGGGGAATATATAGATGCAGCAAGTCATACGAATTCAACTAAGCGCAAATTCGTTTATGCTTGATTGATTATTCATCACGCAGCAAGCGGATTTCCAAATGCCACTAATAACTCTTATTCTCCTCTCGCATTACGCAATAATAACATGCCAACCTCATGGTGGCTTGACACGTCTCGCTGAGGCGTCATAAGCTTTAAGTATCAATCAACCAGCCTCATGACTTTTGGTAGTTTCACTCAAACCTCTACCAATTCATGAGCTCCTGTAAGAATTGACAATAGGATTCAGGCAAATCAGGACTTCTTCCTCTACCGTAAGTGTACAAGACTCAAATCACGACAGGTTACCACAATCTTCATTATGATTTATATCATTCTACGACAGGAGATATTTATATTATCCACCTTAGCTATCAATATACTGTGTTTTTTACCCATCGAGCTGGGTAGTATTCTCTAGCAACCACTTCACAGAGCTGAACGGAGTTCCGATTCCCGGAAGTGCGATCTGCGGTGCTTATAAGCAGCTTAATGTTATCTCTTGCGCTTAGTATATTGGCTCTTGTGATGTTTGAAATGTCAGTTCTGCTGATTATGAGGGTGCACAGGAGGAGTACTCCCAACGCTGTATCCTCATGATGCCGATTTAAGGGCAATGTTAGTTATCGGGAGGTGCAAATGTTCTACGGACCTGAGACAAGTGATTGCCTACTCCTCTGGATAGCTCCGTATCCTCCCCGACACAGTATTCAGCCCTGAGCTTCTAAGAATAGAGTACACAACATAATAGATCTCATATTGGGGACACACAAGCCACTCCGGCCTTTTCCCACCGCGACTCGGTGATCTCGAGTTTCTGTCCGTGTCCTCTCCTCCACCTTTATTGCTATGTCGTTGTATGTGCCCACAGCTGGATTCGCGCGTATATTGAGGCGTTGTATCTTTCAAGGTCTCCATTCTGCGAAGCTAATATGGCCTCGGCTGTAATCATCCAGGAGACTCGCTACGTGTTATTGCCATGGAGGCGCTGTCACCTCAACTCGTTCGACTCCCCGGGTCGTTGACACACCCGCTTCACCTTCCCATCGGCCACAGGAGAAAGCGGTTTGCTGGCCAAGGATTCGCAATCATCTTGCTGCATGATTGCGGATGAAAACAAGACTTGAGTCTCGGCCAACAGACCGAAGGGGGCTCCGTGACAGCTGTCACCAGTGTAGCTGATGCCGTCACCAATGTGGTTCTCTACGTTCTTGCATCTTTATTACCTCTTTCTTGATAAGAACCTGGCAGCTACAGATACCGCAGCCGTTTCATTCTGGGTTATCGCTTTTAAAACCGTTACACCCTAGCTTTCAATACCCGAGAAAGTCGTAGAAGCCACTGCCGAAGCCAAAATCTTGAAATATTGTTCGCTGAAGGTCAAGGTCTCATGATTTCTTCCCACCAAAAAGGACGCGCCACATGAACTCGGCTAGGTAACCAGTTAGTCTCCCACGATTATCTATGACGCGACCGCGAGGCACACTCCTCGTAAATCATTGCACCAACTAACAAAGTCTCTTTCTAATGTCAGAAAAGCGTCTTCTTTTGGATATTGAATAAGAGACATAAAAGCAGTCGACGGCTAACGATCAGTCGGCACAATCCAACGATGGTGTTCACGCGGTGTTGAACTTCACTTTGGCCAGCTCAAAGTCTTCGTCACCATCAACCCAGAGCTACCTTGTTATCAAAGCCCTGCACCTCCTGATCAATATCTCGCCAAGCTCGTAGGTGTTTAATCGAACAAACATATGGAGTACTTGATCGATGATACAAGGTCGTGTGCTTTGTTTAGTTAGCACGTGATTACCCAAGACTTAAAACGTTTTGTCATGAACGGTGAGGGGGATTATGGCGATGGCGGTATGTAATCTAAGTACCTATGGTTTAATTCGGGTTCTACGTCTTCTTTGGACTTGCGCTGTGATACTTTGCCCAATAATAGCATCGTGCGATTTCGGATCTCTTCAGCAACGGCCCTGTAGATCAACGCACGAGATTGTGTAGCGATGCCCCCTACAAAGAGGTTATCCGTGTTATGGCGTGGAGATCGACTCGGCCGACCATATCCCTTCTAGCAACTCTTCACTGTCATGACTCATGGGAACCGGCTTATTCTCCACGGCCTCGGTTCCTGTCCTGTGATCGACAAACCCGCAACGATATACGGGGGCAGACATTGACATCGAGTTCACAATGCTATTGATGTAGTACTACATTCTGAACCAATATCCGCCATATGATCAGAAACAATACAGACTTTGATGTCGCCAACCGCTTCGCAACTAATTGTGGTCTCAAGAAACTCAGCAAAGGTATCGATAAGATCGATAATGAACCTAACTACAATAGGCCCTTGGGATGCTTGAAGGATGCCCAGCAACAAGAAAAGCATGCTTAGAGGCTGGTCGTAAAGATGATGGAGTCGGCCTTGGATATTGCCGTGCATGGGGAGGGCGGCCAAGGAGAGTGAAACTATTCCCCTATAACTCTAGCAAGCCGGCGAAGTTCAAATTGACTCCATGACCAAGCCCAGAAGGTCCGTGCTGTTAGCCAAGTGCATGTCGGAGAACTTTAGACATGGTGGCGCTTAGTTTGGCGATGCCCATGAACGGAATCCTAAGAGTCTTGTCTTGCAGCATATCGTTTTACATCAAGGTCATCACCAGGGTCATGCTCAGGTGCGGCATGACCCAAGGATCAATGCCAACGGCTGATGAGACCCAGAGGAGGGACACAAGGTCGTGTTACGAGGTCGTGTTACGAGGTGTGTGCCGAACCTGGTAGGTTAATGTATATGGAGCTGCACTAATCCGCGGACACTGTACCGTGTATGGCTTTCGTGAAGTATAAGACGACGGCGTCATGGAAGGCATAGAAACAAACGCCGGAGAGGCGCGAGGGACTTCAAAGCCGAGTCTGGCCCGAGAATCCGTTCAAGGTGACCACGTACATCATGTGTGTCGAAAGCACGAGGCTCTTACTTCTTCGAGAGCTGTCACAACAAAAGTGCCCGAAAGTGGACGGTTTTGGGTTTTTTTGCACTGCTCTCATCAGCAGCTGGCTGACTCCGATTCCGACGCCTACAGATCATCATGCGCCCTAAGTGAAGCCATGACTTCAAAGCCTCTGGAGCTGTTATGGATGTACATGTGCATCTTTTACATTGCCTCTTTGCGTGCGTGGAACCCTTCAGGTGTAATATCCGCGTTCTCAGGGTCAAACGGCCTCCAGCCTGCGTTATGTAGCCAAGGTTCTGACCGTTGAAGTTTAAGCTCATGGTGTGACGGAAGTGGTTCCTAGAAAGGGAAGCATTTCCAGCGTTCAAAGAGATGACATATCCTGAGAGTGACGTGGATTGTAGCGTACGGAGAGTGACAAGTTTCTGAGACTATATGACGCCGGTGACTGCGTGACTTATTTGCCTAGTCTCTATCCAAAGCCTTAGTCTGGCCATTTGATATCTGGAGGACGAATGCCTCAGGCCATGGAATCAAGCCACCCTCCAAGGAATCGAGTATTCTTGACGATTAGAACCATCCCCAGAGCTTGGATTATCGACATGAGTCAATCACGTCGTTTTGTAACCACACGAAATATCAGCATGTGCGCGACCCTCTTATTCATGGTATCGGCTCTACTTTGAACTGTCTGAACGCGTGTCTCACCCAATTGACCTGTTTCCACTCACCGTCATCCATGGCGTCTCCTCAAACACCAGAGGGACGCAAAACAAAGGGCCTCCATCAGTGACCTCAACCTCACGACCTCAGATGTAGATTTGCGAAGAGATACTCTCAAGCTTTGGGGTCATCCTGGCTTCCAAGCGGAACCAGTATCATAGCGCAAGGGGATTAAATCCCGCACTTTGGCCTGGGGGCAGTCTGGAGCATCAAATATGTAGCTGTACAACTAAAGAACTTGGAAGACGATGTTCCTTGTATGGTTTTCATATTGCGGCTTTCAGTAAATGAGGGTATGAAGGACGAAACGAAGAGCAATCAACCGCAAGTGGAAGAGTACAGCTGTGATTGACAACGACTACTATAAGGGAGATGATAAAGTCACAATCGAAGATCTGGAAATACTCCATTCAGTGCCACAAGACCCCATTGACATCTAAAGCAAAAACGCCAGTCTATTATCCCGGATCAAATCTATAAAACACCAAACACTCCCAAAAGCAGTCAGCAATATTCTATGAGTTACCAAATACTCCCAAAACAGATCCACAAATCATCATCATCTCATTCTCTAAAACCGCAGACTCAAATCCACCCAAACGTGTTACTCATCATCACCAGTCAGATCGATCTCAAGACATCCATTCGACATGGTCCGAACAGCATAGCGAGGGGGCTCTGGAGCAGATTCAAGTGTTTGAGGCATCCCCTGCGCGGCCTGGTTGATATTCGCCGGGTCCAGGATTTTCTGAGCCGCGAGGGTATCTAAATCGTCAGCAGGATTCATCTCATCAATGTAAGTGACATGCCTGGTGAGAGATAAACGAAATCGAAGCATCCAATGGCTTCTCTCACTTCAACGTCATAGTACCCAAAGTGGACGGGGACATCAACTTGCTGAAAGCTTTTGGGAAGTTAGTCATGACCTTCTGCAGTTCGATTTGTACTTACCCAGTACCGTGTGTTTGTCCGTTTCCGTTGAGAATTAACGCTTTGGTGGATAGTTGCAAAGAGTTGATGCTTTCCGCTTCACCACTAGCATTGTGCAAAGGACCGTGCTTGGGATCGTAATCTAAGGTCTTGGCTGATGTTAAAACAACTCTGATTGTCCCAAGTGTCTTGACAAGCTGCATGTCAGCCTGGAGGGTCGCGGCAGTAGTGCACTCAGCTACAGCGACATTAGTTCAGAATTTGTCAAGATAGCAGAGATACTTACTAGGCGCAAGGTCTTGAAAGTAAAAGGTTTCAGTGACTCTGTTACCATCCGCATAGTCCCGATGTCGGTGGGATATGTACTCGATAAAATCTTGTTCACGGACAAGATGTTTGAAAACCAGAGACTCTTCAATGAGGTTCCCATCAATATAGGTGGAGACCAAAAGCGTATCGGTATTGTCGCCAAAGGAGAAATAAGGGGATAGAATCGTATCGAGTAACTCTGACCAGTCTCTGAGGCGATGAAGCAACGAATGCGAGGTACATTCTCGAACCCAGCGTCATACGGGATAGGGATGTGTGGGGGTTGGTATTCATCCGCTGGCTCCCCGTTAACGACGATGGTGGTGGAGAAGGCTGGAACTGCTGGAAGAATAGCCATTGTTGCGTGTTGGTGTGGGATGGAGATGGTAGAAAGAAAGGAGTAAATGTAAAAACGGTAGAAATATATTCTGTACAGATGAACTTCTAGAAGACGTGGAAGAAGCGTTGGAGAAGAGAAGATGGTTCCAAGCGGCAGAAACAGGACGTTTTATATGTCTCCATGGTTCAGTCCATCTCATCGGTAACGCAAATATCATCGTCAAAAGTTTGGAACATGTTCAAAGAGATATGCAGCTTCTGATGAGCTACTGCAGGGTCTTTTGTGAGTGGTTATGCATGCTGCAGCTTGATCAAAGGGGTTCTGCTGCAGCAGAGTTAATCAGCACGAACAACTCATCAATCTTTGTGCGGCTTCAAAGAGCTACATATGCTGCTTACTCGATCCCTTTATGCAGAAGCGTGGTCAAAAGAGAATTGAATGAGAAATGCGACAAATGACAGCGAAAAGAGGCGCAAGGTTCAGTGATACGAATATGAAAGATAACGGCTGTTTGTTTCTTTGCTGGTAGTGTCACCAGATCGTGGCTTATGCGCGTGGTTTTTTGACACGTGCAGTGAATGGTGAGACTTGCATCGCGATAGCTTCAATGTCGTCGATGGAGTGCGATCCTTGTCTTCAATACAGTAGAGACAAAGATGTCGCTGGCTTTCTCACTGCAGCAATCGCAGACGTTAACACAGATGGGCGCCTTTCGTTTCCCCGCTCAGATACGTCATGTCAACCCAAAAAGAGCACTAAATGGAACGGATAGTGACCGCAAGTTTGTAGATCTTTGGTCTTTTCAAGTCAATTGGATAGTCAAATGTTCAGTCTCCCGCTCACATAGCAACACCGAGAGTAGCCATGGCCTCACAGCCAAGTACATATTCTCCTTGAAGCTATCACCATACTCATGCTCATTGCGTGTTTCCAAGCAAAATGACTAGCAGACTATTCAAGTAAACATCTGCTGATGCATCTGACAAGTGAATGGATATGTTCCTAACCACTCCCAGCTCGTCTCCTTGCCGTATTCCAGTGCACTCCGTTATCGGGCATCGCTATTTTTTCTGTTGCTGCATTCCCAGAACACTGATACGAGATGGCGAGTATATAGATCCCTCAGACCGCTAATTATTCTCTTTCGTGACAGATCCATCAACCTGCTCAATTGCTTAGATAGAACCAGTACTAAAGGGTTCAAGGTAGGGCGTTTCGGGACTGACGATCGAGCTGCCGGAGAGCTGGCGCATGACATCCTTATCTATGAGAGTTCCATCCACGGACTGCATTTTTTGTATTGCTATTGTGTCTCAGTTTATTCCTGGCCGTTTTCGGGCGGGAAGTGCAGAGACTATTAGTAACAGGCTGACGCCCGGAAGTGCCAGGCTCGTTCAGCTCTGAATAAGCTGGGGGTAGATAGCCTTCATGCAGGAAAGGCGCGGCACTGAGACCGGGCCAGGCGAACCTATACTATGCGGCACCCCGAAGTACGCTAGACGCTGGGCCGCCTGGCAATCTAACTTGCATCAATTCTGGAAATAGGTCTGGCCTGCTCTGGAGCTGCCACACGGGTTGAGAGAAGTGAATCCCGAGTCTGCTCCAAGACTCAGGATAGTACCAGTAGGTAGCGCTCACAGTGTTCTGGTGATCTTCCCTAAGCCTTTCAGATCATCTCATTGACATATGACTTTTGTGGTACCTTATCCGAAATATGGATGTCTGTTTCAACCATTAGCACCATAATTGCACACAGTAGTGCTTGACTTTCACTCTATACTGTAGTTCTTTATCCACGATATAACACAGTCTATCGATATCAGGACTATCGAGCATGAGGAAAAGGCGTAAATCGTCTTTTATATCAGCATTCATACCGAATTCATATACATTTTCTCCATGTAGTGCGTCCAGAACCTATACGACTTGTAGCTTATCCACATAATGGCGCATATAGCACCTGAGATTGACCAGAACCTTCCAAAGTCCGGGTTTCCAGGGCCCCAGCTCGTCTGCATACCAAGAATTGCAGCCAAAGCATTGAAAGGAAGCACAATGGTGGCAATGACAGTCAAGAATGATAGCCTATCATTCTGCTTGACGGACTGCTCCCCCTTCCTAATCTGAATCATAGAGGTGACAAGGCCTAGAGTATCGGATAGTCGGACTGCATTATCCAGTATATGCTCCTGACCTGTTCGAAATCTCCTTCCACATGAGACCTCGCTTTCTCAGCTGCAGGTGAAGATGTTGCGATCCAGGCTTGTGACAAATACTTGCGGAAGAGGTCTAACTGTTCTTCAACTAAACCCTGGTACTTGCGAATCCGACGACGTAGAATGAAAAGTTTCTTGAGGGAAGCGCCCAGTGTCAGCATGCCTGGCTCATCGTTCTCCAGCCTCCATTCGAGCGTGTTCAGGTCCTGCTCACCGTAGGCGCTGGCGGAAATCCACTCAGTTGCTATAATGCGAGCCACGGCTTGAGTTATGATTAGGAGATGAAAATCACCCCCTTGAGCAAATTCATCCATTAGAATATGTGCTAGAGAGTCTCGGTAGTTGCATCTAGGCTCTTGATCTCTTCCCTCTACTTCGTTTGGTAATGGGCGGCAGATGAAGGAACGGTACGCCGAGTCAGCTCTTGTGCCGTACATGGTTTCGCCATCTTCAGGTTCGAAAGGAGGGTCAACCAGTATTATTGCTGCATTTACGTTATTAGGTGCTTCTTCTGTTTTCTTTTCTCTCTTATGTTGTCCACGCAAGTATAGTCTGGGGAGCATATCTTACCTTTCGTCCACTCTGAATGAATGGAATCGTCAGGCTGTTTGACCCAGACAGAAGCGCAATGGCGCGCCATTGCAACGTTATCAAATTGCCGACCTCCTTTGCCTAGTTTTCTGGTTATAGGAACATGAAGCCCCGCAATTCGCTCGACGTTCATTTTCTCCATATCGGGCTTCATGCGCTCCAACAAATTGCCAGAACCTTCCCTTCTGTACTCTCTGGGTCCAATAAATCTAAATGAGACATGATCGTAACGAGTGTTCGTGGACTTAAGAATAGGCAGGTATCCGTCAACAGCCTGGTGGCGGTACCATGCCTTGGTAACCAGATCGGTCCTGGGTGATGTTTCCTCTTTCGTGATATCCATCTCGGCCGGCACGGCATCGATATAGTCAAGGAAGAACTGGGGATCGATATCCCAAAGCGCCAAGGAGACGGATTACCTTGGGAGTTATGTTTTCAACGATAAAGATTTGGCGAGAAGAATCCATATCGACCTTGGAAGCGAGTTCATGTTCCTTTATATTAGGGGTAAGAGTCGGATTGCTAGACCTGTCGAATGATATGAGTGATAGTTTCGCGTCTTCGATATGGAATGGAACCCCGTTTGGCCCTGGATAACTGTCGAGATGCAGGAAACTGTCAATGACCTTATATCTCTGGAAGATTCTGGAAGTCATCGCTCTCTCAGCAAGGGATGCAATGAAGTTGGCGTACTGCTCTTCGGCCTTCTTAACCGCAACCTGTCCCATATTCACATCTGTAGCCATCTCGAGAGAGATACTATGTGTTTCGCTTTGCTTGACCAAGTTCCTCAATTTCTTCACTCGAATTTCATACCATGCTCCTCCTGCGCCCACTCCCACGCATTTAAATACACAAAAGCCAAAATGCCAACGTGTCAGCTGAGTCTACCACACACCAAAACAGTGATACTCAAGCCACTCGGGCGCAGTTGGGCATGGCGCGGCTGCCTAAAGACAGGATAAGGCAGACATTGCTGACCCCCACGGATTGAACGCGACTACCGTGCAGGGGTGAATATTGCATTTCTGTTCTTTAAACGATCCCAGTCACAACCTGTCAGAATTACAAAAGCGAAAAGATGCTGTGAAGGCCACCGGGGAGCCGGGGTATCATCCGATACCAGGCCTGCGGCATGCTGCATTACTGCAAGCCATGACGGAAGCTATTGGTCTTGAATAATGCACTATGGCTTGCAGTGGCTTAAACATGGCTACAACAAAGCTTCTCCTGTCTCATTCTCATCCACTGCCTCCCCTCAGAGTCCGCCAGCGGCAGGCAACGGCAGCCAGTGCCAAGTCAGCTGTTGGTCGATTACTTATAGACCGAGTAAGTATGCCTACTGACTCCGAATGATAGGTGATGTTGCCTTGTAGGCGAGCTTGAGCATCCCTTTCCTCTGCAATTTGGTACTTGAATGGCATGCTATGCGTCAACTCTGCCATTGAACCCCTATGCTACTCTAGGCTGGAGCTGCAGTAATTCTTAGTCGATTTAGTGCTCAGCCTCAGTTGAGGCTGAAAGCAGTGCACTGAGCTCTGCTAATTATAATTCAGGCATATCAAGAGCGTCAGCAGTTACTGAGCCAAGGCGTGGTGCCGTAAGGCGTTCTAAGCCGGTATGTTGGTTAATTTTCTCGCCTGCCAGTATGATTGTGCTAAAATTTTCAATCTCTGTATACTATCTTAGAGCGCCTGAATTCGAGGTAAGATGCCTCTATGTTGATTGTCATCGGGTTTGGCCCTGTTACTGATAAGGACCAAGAGTCAAGTCTCATCATCTCTTTTACCATTGAGCTTGCCTTCTGCTTAACAATAGCTAGTCTACATTGCCTATTAGAGCCAGTGAGACTGGATATATACCTGTCTACGGCTTATATCTCTCTTCATTCCAGTAAGGGAGGATATTCCACAACGTTCGGTGTCTTTCTCAGGTCATGTGCTGTCCCGGGATGTCATTTCGTTCAATATGGAGACATTTTTGTCCTTTTTTCTATGTGCATCTCAGACATGAACGCCCAGATTCAGCCTTCTGCCACAAGACCTGTAGAGCGGAGATCTGAATCATGCGAGGCGGACGGCAATAAGTGAGGGCACCCGAGTTCTTATCTAGAGGCCCTGGGTATCTCACCTGATCTCCCTGTTATATGTAGCGCAGCAGCAACTTTGTCCCTGCCCCAGATTATGTTCCTTGGGTTACACCATTAGGGGCATTTTATCGCCGACTCACTACATTTCCCTGGTTAGCACGGCAAGCACAACAAAGGATGAAGTAATCATTACTCCTATGTAGGCCTTTAGTAACTTGTGGTACATAAAATGCCGGTAGAAGGGCGGCCGAGCCAAGGGCCAAGTCCGAGGGTAGGAATACCGATAACGGACTCCATATGGCTGTTACGCTATGTCTAAAGTACAAGAGGGCCAGATCAAGCTGGCGTGATTTATAGGAATATCAACCCCAGATTCATGTCAAGTCGATATATACTGTCGTAAGTGCCAAGCTCTTAACATGGAGGAGTCGTGTTGTATCTCACCTTATCCGGTCGCTCCCCAGTTCAGCCGCTTTCCTGGCCAGAATATAGCTTCCCAACTCATTAGTTGCACACAGGCACCAGGAGGAAGTTGTAAAAATGTGTGCGAGCGGAATGCAGTTAATGATGTCTTGGTGGTGAGTGACCTGCCGGGAACAGGAGGCCAAGAAGCGCAGTCACGGAGTTTTCCTAGACTTCTTGGCTGTGATTACACAAAGGTCACTAGTTGCCATGGTAAAGAATAATCAGATGATCTCTATTTCCGTTCCCATCTGAAGTTCCCCGATGGGATAGCTAGGATACCGTTTCGCCGATGCTACTGCATGTTGGTGGTCAACACATGCAGGAATGCGGCACGGACTTACGATAGGGGGACCAGTAAATAATCCAAGGGCATCCCAATGACATTGTGTAAAGCCTTAATGAGGACGGTTAATTCAGAGTTTAATTGTACTGGTAAACTTGGGCGGCGATGATGAATGAAAACGACTACGTTGGATCCGGGGCGGCTACTAAAATCCTCGATATATATTAGTGTTCAGTGTCAGCTCCAAGGCCCCATAGTTTCTTGCTCCACAAACAAGCATATTTCGGCCAAGTGTTGTTGTTAGGTTCTAGGAAATTAGATTAGATATTACCAAATACGGAAGGTGTGTTGATTGTTGCGTTTCAGCCTCCAGACAAAAGCAGAAACGCAATTCGGCTAAATAGGAATTACTCGTTAAGATTTGTTATAAGAGGGAACTTGGTTCCAAAGCTAAATACCTACTCATCCCATCACCACTCGGCTAAGTATTGCCACACTCTTTAGTATAGGTACTCTTCACGAAAATAACATGGAATCTGAACGCGACAGCACCCCGCCTATCTGGCGTAAGCCCATAAACACAGTGGATGCTGTTGCTCGGCCCACCACCGTTGAGTCTAGGTCTGTTGAACCTGCAAGTGAGCCGCTTCTATTGGATCAAGAAACCGACCTAGACACTACTACAAAAGCTTTTGATCAAAAGCAATCCGCCAGCGCTGTTGGTGTAGTACCTATCAACGACCAAATTCACAGGTTGACTTTGAATCAGGAAGATTCTGCCATTGGGGGATACAGGACAGAGAAAGTCATGCCGTGCGCGGAAGCCACTGTTATAAGTAGGGTAAGCTGGGAAAACACCCTACGACGTATTATCAAGGGTTGGTGGCAGGAGATGCTTTGCTGTTTAGTCAGCTTCGTCGCTCTAGTAATCCTAACATTGACCCTGAGGAAATTCAACAATCAGCCTCCGCCTAATTGGCCATCCGGTATCACTCTGAATACAGTTCTAGCTTGCATATCCACCATATGCAGATCCGCACTACTTATTCCTGTGACTGAAGGTCTAGCACAAGCCAAATGGGTTTGGTTCAAGCAGCCACGGCCACTCAAGGACTTTGAAGCATTTGACAAGGCATCAAGAGGCTTAGGGGGCAGCTTAAGCTTGCTCTCACACACCAAGGGATGGTAAGCACTGCCTCCCAGATACCAAGTTCATATGGTTACTCACAAAAATAGGTTCGTTGGTATCATTGCTGCATTTCTGTTGAGTACCACGACTGCCACATCAACAATCACACAATTTGCGATCACATACCCGTCTCGATTCAACCAAGATGGAAGCAAGGGAAGTGCAGAGGCATGGAGGCTAGGGGAGAGCTGGGGGAAAGACGAGCCGGATTACGCTATTAGTAAGTCATCCACTTCCTACCACTGGCTTCTAGCAACGAACATGTCGCAACATTTGACTGGTACTTGTCTGACAAATACGCATAGTGAACGAGCTAGCAATTTCAAGAGGTGTCAGACGAGGAATGAATAATCTGGTGACCGAAACAATTCCCTTCAAAGAACCGAAGTGTGCCTCAGCCAACTGTAGATGGCCAGAATTCCACACGCTTGCTATAGGATATGAGGCTACGAGTACGTTATTTGTCACCCCTTCAAGACTGTTGCCTGTTGTATCTAACGTCTTCTCGAGATGTCACACACCTGGTCGAGGCGGATGTCAATTTCCACGATGGCAATCCTAATATCACTCTGCCGAATGGTGTTCATACGGAACCGGGCAAAGGTCGTGCCAGATTCACTGGCGCCCCAACATTTTTCCTTGGTAGCGGGCCAACTCTAGTACATCAGCATCTGCAAAATGTATCAATTCTCGATTATTTTGCCATTTATTGGGATGCATCTAATCTCGTCCCTTGGGCAGTCGAAGTATCCTACTATTGGTGCATTGACACTTACCATCCTGAACTAGTCGACAACGTCCTTCGGATGAACAAGTCAACATCTCAGATCCCAAAGCTACACACATTGCAAGGGGATGACTATCGTGGATACGTGTCTTTGGAAACACCAGGCAAAGGCGACGTCATATGGACCATTGGCAGGCTATCTACAAGAACGATAGCAACTCAGTTAAACGATTCGCTAAGCGGCTACACTGTCATTCTAGCGGGAGAGCCGATGCGTGGTACATCAGGCAGTGATATCTTAGCACTAGCCACCCAAGAGGTTTTACAAAACCTTACAAAGGGCAATGCCACGCTTGTAACCCAGGAGGCAGAGAGAGCTTGGTGGACCGCCGTGGAGGGCATGGCGGCGAACGTCGCTAACAGTCTCACAAACACGTAAGTTCAACTACTTCTCTATGTGTTGCGCCATATCCTAATACCAGCTCGAACAGACTCCTTCCAAGTCAGTCCAACGTCGATGGTGTTTCGTTAGATACCGAGGTATACGTCCAGGTCCGATGGGAATGGCTGGCACTTTTAAGTTTGCAGGTTACCCTCTCTATCTGTCTTCTGATTTGCATTGTTGTTAAGTCGTCGAAAGCAGAAGTAGAAATTATAAAAGGTTCTACAGTGCCAGTATTGTTTGCTATCAGTGCGGTAGATAAGGCTAGGATGGAAAATGGGGACATAGATTTAGATTCATTGAGACAGATGAAGAATCATCAGCACCTGGCTCACGTTAACTTACACAAGGTCGGTCAGAAATGGGTTCTGCAGTAGAGATAGCTCCAGTCAGACGATTCTGATTATTCAGTATCATAATTCCTCTGGTTTTCAACACGTCCAAGTTCGAGTGAACCGACACCACAGATCGAGTCGATGTGCACGCCTCTGAACTCGGCCATCAGGGGGGCTCCATACTTGGAAAAGCTCAATCTACAGTTCTCTATATTCTAGTCTCTTCAGGTTTATTGGTTTGAGCTCTAGACCAAGCGATCAGGGTAAAACCATATTTCGTAAGCAGCTATCGTGCAGTAGTAGGCTAAATGCAATAGTAAGCTGACTGCGCCGATGCCAGTAAGAATCCTTCAAATCCCGTCAGCTTACTTATTAACAGAATACCATAAAGCACCTCATTTCAGTCCAACCCTGATAAAAATCTTACATCGCGATGCTCGTAGTAACTAACAACTATTACGATGTCGTCTTCATCCCAGCTCAATCCTGAGCAGGCACAAGTCTTAGATATCGTCCGTGGCTTCCACGAGTATTTCAGTTCTCCGCCCCCATTCAAAGAAGGCCATCATTTCACCCTACCCCATGGCCTAATCACCGTTCCTTTCCCACCAGAGATAGGTGGTCTCAAGACAGAACGCTTTGATGATATGTATGAGCGCGTTGGTAGATTGCTCGCTAAACAACAAGAGTCCGGCTTCAAACATGAATTGGCAGAACCAGGTGCGGAGGTATGGGTATCTCAAGATATAGCTGCTGTGTTTGTGGGTTGGTCTGCCTCCATGGATGCCCGTGGCGAGTTTGTCCACACTGCTCACCTGTGCACCCTGCACCGTCAAATCCTGAGCGACGGAAATCCATGGCGTATTTCAGCATTGGTTGATATGATGCATTTATCACCTGAGCAGCCAGTGCCGTCAGTCGAGACAGGCCCAGTGTCAGAGATCATCGCTCCATTCCAAGAGTTTCTTGCGAGCATTAAAGCTCAAGACTGGGAGGCGAGCCGTGCCCTGCTATTACCTGGTGCAGGGGCTACGATATCGAAAGATGGTCATGCACCAGAGACATTCATGTGGCCGGAATTCATTGAGCATCTACAGCAAGAAGCTCAGAGTGAACCGAAAATTGAGAAGCGGCTTCTTAACTGCGAGGCACGGCGTTGTAGCGATCTAGGCTTCGTTTGGGCACCGTTCGTGGTTCAGGTTGATGGTGTTGAGATTTCACATGGAGTATGTGTCTGCTCCTTTAGGTTGGAGGGAGGACGATGGCTTATTAGTAGTCTTTGCGAGACGAGCTATACTTCTTAACCTGCGAACTGGCCTTCAATGATATATGAACTCATAAATAGCATTTCTTTATTGCATCAGTCTGTCGCAGTACACCATTGCCCTGTGAAACGATGCGTTCGCTCCCGCCTCTACCACCCTTCATCCCATAAAGAGTTATTAACTTTAATAGCACATAATTGTTCAGCTCACGTTCTGAAGAGAGGTTGAGAAACATACTACCGCTGTTTAGTCTAAGATATCTCCTCAGGTCGACATTTATGGATAAAGCCGCGCAGAGGCGGTCAAGGTTCGCGACTGACGAATCCCATGTTTCCCATGTTCGGTTGGAGACCAACAGCATCAGCTGATACTCGAGCAAACTGTGAGAGGAGCTAATGAAAATTCTGATGAGTGAACTCGAGACTATTCGGTCCTTGTACAAAAGTCCCGGATTGCACCCCCAGCGATCCGCCGTCCATCTCCCTTCAGCAACATTTCTTTTCTTACTAATTCTCTACTTATAACCAAGGAGTTTAGTCATGCTGCACGATGTCTCTTTCATTAGTCTGTGTGATTCGTCATCTAATAATTATCAACATGTCCAAGTTCGGGTTGGCAGATTGCCTACGTCTCTGAACTCAGCCATCAGAGCACTCCATGCTTGGAAGTGCTCTGCCTTCTCATCCTCTATATTCCAGTCTCTTCAATTTACGGTCTCCGTAATCTCGTTCACAAGGCGCAAAAGCCTTTATCTCTCTCAAAGCCGTTTTTGTCGCTTGCTATCGTTTTCATCATCTTCACCATAACCCAGAATCTTCAGGGCCTCTTTCACCGTAAGTCTTGATTCGCGCTGTGCCGACGTCTCAGCATACGGATGCCGCACCATGCCAAGAACAGCCTCTCTCAAAGCTAGCAACAAAATCAGCACCACTCTTACAGAATAGAATTAAGGTCATACCCTCGTCATGAAGCTTGTTTAAAGTATCTAGAGCTTCTCCATACATATCGTGAAACTCTTTCTGCAACTGACTAGCTTCAGGGTTAGGTCTCCAAGGATTCTTGACCTGTCGCCACGGATGCTGCCCTGAAATCATCTCAATACCCATGACGCCGATACTCCAGATATCAGCTAGCTCGTCATACCCCGTCATTTCCCGCTCAGGTGCTAGCCATCCGATCGTTCCGCCGGTCCCAGGCCGAGCGAGATGATATCGTCCTGGAAAAGGGCTTTCCTCTGCATCGTCGAGATCGAGCAACACCACGGATATGCACTCGCTGGTCCAAGTACGAATGCCGACGTTGACGGGTTTGAGATCGCCGTGTATCCAGCGGTGTCTATGGAGGAAGTTTGTGGCGCCGAGGATGTCTGCCAGAACGGTTGTGACGATGGATATCCTGGTTGGTAAGCTCGTGCGGTAAAGTCGTACTATAGAGCTGATCTCACCTCTCTTGACCTTGTTTGAAGAGCCCCCGGGTGAGGGCAGTTGAAAGTACTTCCTGGGCAGCTGGTTCTTGAACAAACCAGACGTCTGCTATCCTATTCGCTGATTTCACGTCATCCGTAATAACTTCGATAAGTCGCAGTAAGCGGTTTTCATTCTTCCTCTGGCATAATGCAGCGAGAGTCTCCAGCTTTGTCTGAACGTTCTGTATACGCTCTCTGTCTCTTCCAACCTGCACTCTCTTCAAAGCAACACGTTGGCCCGAGACATTCGAGGCGATGCTGACCATTCCAGATGCTCCTTTGCCAACAGTACCTGCGCCGATAGTCCATTGACCGATGGTGATGGAGCCGCTTTCAGATGGTGTTGGTGTCAGCGATAGCTCCAGTAGAGTGGTTGCAATGTTGAGGTGCTCATCCAAGTAACGCTTGACCCTGCTGGGGTAGTCGTCGGCATAAGACCCCCTAGCATACTGGATGCGGTAGCAGAGGGAGCCGAATGCTAGCTGGGCAGATGAATGGTTGAAAACTCTTTTCCCAGAGATCCTATCCCCGTTAACCATCGTGGTGGATCTGTCGGTCATAGGCTGCACATATACAAAACTTGTTTCATCTATTTGGAGAATAGCCTGATTGCGTCGGACTTTGTACATCTTGTCGTTGCCAGAACGTAAACAAAGGACGATATCGTTCATATGAGGAGCATCTCTCAAAGAACCAACTACCCATCCTCTCGACGGATTTCGAGGCGGTTGATCGAGCGATATGAAGTAGTGGCCTCTCCAGATCAGATGCCCTTCTGACTTATTTGACCGGGAAGATGGTTTTGGATCCCGTGGTGATGAAATTGGGGATGATGATGACAGGTTTTCCGATTCTGTTCTAAGTAACCGGGCGACCTCGTGATCATTTTGCTGCTTCGAGGAATACCACATACACTTTTGTGTATGTTGTCGTGCAGCTTGGAGTTGAGGGTCTTCGGACTGTCCTCGCAACCACTCAGCGACTTCACTAAACGCCAGTCGCGCCTCAGCGTTTTCTGGTGTAAGAATTATCGAGGCCCCTTCCGCTGAAGAGCCTGGTAGCGTAGGGTCCTCAACCGTCTCTTGGCTACTTGGGATATCTGATACGTCCATAATTCTGAGTTGTGCATATGAGCTTGAGTTGGAAATAAACAACGCTGGGGGGGTAACATGATGTTGAGGAGATTGGTGCAGGGTAGGTTACTGCTGGTGTCATCAGCGGGCTATTATTCTTCCGCCATGGACGCGTCAATTTGGCGTCAGACCATTTGCTTCCAACGTCAACACCATCAATTAATCAGCGCCGCAAATGTTCCCAGGACAGAGAAAACGCGGCTGGCGACAATGCCTGGCCGATAGCTATAAAAAAACCCACGGCGTAAGTCACCCAGCATGTCGAATCGTGGTCTGAACTGTACTGATCATATCACAAGCCCCTCGATGACCCTGTCCCGACCTTCGGCGCCAAACTGGTGACGTTTCCCTCGACGCCGACTCTACCCATGTGCTTCGCCACGCCTGACCCCGACTTCCTCGAGGAACTTGATCGACGTCTCTGCGCCATCGAAGCCAAGCCAGTACCCAAGTGCCTGCAGCCTCTGCGCTTTGATGAAGAACCTGTGGTCGAGTTGAGCTGCTCCGACAACGACACCGACGATGAAGGCAGCGAGAGCTTTCGTAATTCGATGCGCGAGGCCAGGATTCGTGTATATGCGAGCGCCGGAATAGATATTGTTGCTGTTGAAGCTAAGCAACGGGCGCGAAGGCTTGCGAGGGAGAAGAGACGCGAAGCCAGGGCGACCGAATTGAACAACACCGAGTCTGCGCTTCCCTCATCACGGGACCATGCTACCAAGCCCTCCAGCAATGCTACTGAAGCCGACACGGCTGGGTATCACGCCAATAACCAGAAGCGAAAGCGTCAAACAGAGGACGAGGAAGACGAGCCTCATCGCAAGATCGCCAAGCCAAGCGACACAACCAGCCCTCGACCAAAGCGACGAATTCGCCCATCATTCAAGCCGCAATCTTCATACAGTCCTCCACAAACACCATCTCCCACCGAAAGAGAACATGCACAAGGGCAAGCTGGCTCGTCGTCATCGCCCGAGTCGCTCGTTGCACAACAACCTACTCCCGAGGGTGACAGCTACTTGAAACATGGGAGGGGTCAGGAATCGCCGACTGCAGGAGCGGAATTGTCAGCAGGATGAATATTCTTGGGTGTATGAGATCTAAGTTTGATATTTGAGGATGATACCGCGACGCACGCCAACTTCTCCCCGATGGGTTCATCACTGCATCCGAAGCTATTATCGCTGTCCATCCCGACGACCAACATTAGCGGAAAAGGCGATACAGCTACATAGAAAGCTTTGACGCCGAGTGATCGCCTCGCCCCTCCCATCACAGTAGAGCCATCACGTGAAGCATCGAGTCTTTTCGTCTCGGCTACTCGACCGGCTGGCTGTCTGGAGATCACGTCCAGAATTGGCCATTAGGGGCAATTACCGCGTCCCGATAAGTACGCAGACATTTCGCGGCTGTCCTTCCAGTGTAGGCGACGCGATGCTGTCGCTGGGCAGAGACGACCTGGTGGGAAGAACGCCTGTAACGAGGCGTACCAGCACCCTTTGTTACAAGGAGGATTATGTTGTATTAGCCACAAAGGCTTTGGCGTGGCCTAGATTTAGATACAATGTAACGATATTTTCCGCTTGTAAACTGGAACGCGTTTTTCTCTGCCTGTTCTGCACTCACGTTGATGGAATAATTACGTTTGTAACGCATTTCGAGGTGCTCGACCTGGCCAGCTTTGGTACCCACTTTCAGTCCCATGAAAGGGAGCGCAGAAAGTGGAGCAACTTGGTCCTCTCTCGTTGGCTTACCAAAACTCAATCAATCTCAAGAAAAGAGACTTGATGATGAACAAGTGATTGATGGTCCTCGGGTCCAGGAAATAAATCTTCAGGACAACTTGGCTGTGCTCACCACCAAAAAAAGTCTTACATTTAATTTCCAGACCCAGAAGTTGTAAAGCTTTCAGCATCGCAAGGAAACATCAATCCAGTACACTGGAAAAATCCCAATTATCTGGAACGTCTGGTATAAATAACAACAGTATCATTGCGTAAAAGCACCCCAAATAAAATACTGCATGCTTTAAGAGTAGAGAAATGGACGTCAGGTATCAGCTTATCAGCTTATCAGCGCATTTCTATTCGCCAAACTTCTTATCTTTGGCTTATCATTTCCATTTCAGTAGCTCTCCTCGCCTATAACCCACTGTAGCTTTAGCGCCCAGAGACCCAGATATTGGCATTTCACCTAACCTTGCGCTGGCAAAATGTCCCCCTTCACTCTGTGATGGATTTTCACGTTGGACAATTCGCTATGGACTGCGATGAAAGGCAGATATTCTGGAGAAACATGGTGTTAATAGTCACTGCTAGTTCTTACGTTGTTTGCTACCTCGTCATCCTCATTGCGATCTGTACGACGCCCTACGAGACCTAGTGAACCCACCACCACCTCCAATTATCACAACAGACACGCAAAAATATCACAATAGACTCTAGCATCATAAATTCCTTTCATTTACTTATTCATTCTCAGTCTCCAGATCTAGATCCTGTGTACTAACGAGTGTCCACGACTTATTCCCTGTCCCCATCCATATCATAGCTCAAATGACTGTCCCATTTCCATCAGTCTGAAACAATTTCATAACCTCGGCTGTGTTTACGTCTGACAATGTCTTGCGCTCCGCGCAGATCTCAGAAACACATTTGTATTCAAGAGGACACCGTGCTCCAATGCACGTTTTTCTGACCAGCTATACAATGGTATTCTTGGCACGTCGTACAAAACTCACATTAGTCTCTCATTATCGTGTCTTCGCCATCTAAATCGTGAGATGATTGATGTTCTTGGACGGTAGTTATAACACTGGAGGTAGTCAACTCCCGTGAACCAAGATAGACTCGGGTAATATGATAAATAGTAATAGTTTCTCTATTGATCACTTCGGATGTTGGGTCTTCCTGACCATGCGGGATTGATTCCTCGCTGCGAGACATAGCAGCGCTACTATTGTACAAATTGCTCTGATCCACAGAGAATGTTTGGGGCCTACCACGGCCAAATTGCTGGGTGCCATCCTCAGAGCTAACGACATTCCTGTCCTCAGGAGCGTCTGGCATGTAGATATCCTCGCTCTGATCAGGAGCATCTAGCATTACGATATCTACGCTTTGCACAGGTTGCTCTGTCTCAAGATTGGATGATGAGGCTGCCATCGCCGTTTCTAACTTACACAGAGAATAGAACGAAAAGAAGCGATAATTGCTACGCGTAGCCTTGTAATAAATGAACAAATCTACCTAAAAATATAATCATTAACCCCTAAAGATCTGCATCGTGGCCGCTTTGCCATTTTACCTTTCTTACGCTGTATGTATAACGAATTACGTGTACCTAAAGAGAGTAAAGAGTAAATAATAGTAGATTATAGTAAAGAGAAAAATATTAATAGTTGCGTAAAAGAGGTCTCGGACGCGCTCCTTTAATGTGTTTCTCGTAACTCAGCTCTTCTCAGAAAAGCCTCTCAGATCCTGATGAGAGAGGAAGAAGGAAAAGAATCAAATCTGCTTGGGAAGGTGGGAGATCCTGATATACCCCATAACCTGTCCTGGGGCCCACACCACCACTTTACGGTCGTGGCACTTTGTCCAGCTGCTTCAACTCAGCTTCATTCGTTCTTGGCTATCATCACATGGGCTACTCTCCACTTCTGTCTGGCCATGCATGGCCAGGCAATGCTAAAATGGGATGACTGCATATCGAGCCAGCAATCGACCCTATCAGAGCAAGTTAAGCTTGCTATCTGCTGCTCGCAGTCCATGCCTCTTGTAGAATTCATTTGCTTTATCAGCATGGACTGGGGTGTTGGGAGGCCTCATTCCAAAGACACAGATAATCGCACCCCACAGACATTAAAAAGCGAAGATGAGGTAAGGCGCGCGGTGCAAGCATCAGTTGCCCAATCGACTCAAGATGACACAACTGAACAGCCATTCGGGGAAATAGGAAGTACGATACTCAGCTAGTCGCGCTGAAGTAAGCGCAAGAGTAAATTTCGAACGAACATCAAATTGGTATTGGGCAAAGCGTGGATTAGCCACCACAAGAACTCTACCATTGATTGAAGGCGCCTCAAATTGAAGTTGGTGGTCAACTTTACCCAGCCAATTACTCATGGGGTCTGATCTGACCAACCAGAGACGATTCTGTCTCTTAAGATGACTCAAGGACGAGGTTAAGACGACAAGATCGCGCTAAGATAAGGATCGAGACGCGATAAGATATAGATAGAGCTATCTTAAGATATCAGATCAGGAGGCAACTGGGCTTATGGCCCTTGCTTAAATCAGAAATCATCGCCAAGTTACAATTGTCGCATGGTTGAAGCGGTTAATAGAGATAGCCAAAAAAATAGAGACTCTAAACATATTCAGAATATAGAGTAATTGAGCTTCTATGTTTTTGCTGATTCATCAGAAACCTTATATCCCTAAGGAATTTCTGGAACCACTTTCGACATGAAGAAACCTCTGACAGATATCGCGATGCCCGCTCCGATGCGTAGTGCTCAAGTGTTCAATTACATCCAGGTTACAAAATCCGAGAGTTTCTTCATCACCGCTCCATACAGGAGGATGACTAGATACACAGTGGACCAATGAAAAACTGACAGGTGTTTAAACATAAGTGAGGGGAACTCAGACCGAGTGAGTGACTATAAGCGAACAAGATTCCCGATTCTTCTTTAAAGAGAATAAATTCAGTCTGTAAATTGCGCCCTTTTGAAGTATCCTTCCCTGACTCAATTATTATCCCAAGAATGGAGCGCGTATTAAAAAAGGCATAACTATACCTACCTACAAACGCTAGAATAACTAATATAATGCTGACCACTATCGCTAGCGTTATAACGTTAAAACTATTCAACTTTCTAATCGGCCCTCTCTAAATAGAATACACAATTTACTCAGCTCTTGTCGTGTACTACTTACTAGCTCTCGCTGCTATGGTAAATGGAAAATTCCGAGAGTTATAAGAAGGTTCTGTTAAATGGGATAATATAGATGAGATAGTCTTTAATAGCTTCTGGCAGTTTATCTATACAGGAGACTACGACACTCCAGAACCACTTCCTACTACTTAGCAAGATTCCGGCCTAGGCGACCAAAAATCGAATACTGCCGATAAACCTATAGAAAAGGAACCTACACCAGAACCAGAACCAGAACCAGAACCAGAGCTATGGACAGCAGACGCAGGAAGAGACCAGAAGAAGAGGGGAAGCGATCAGATGTCGATTCTATGGTTTGAATTTCTCTGTTTTTGGAAACCCCCTTGTAAGGCCGTTGATATTGACATCTCACTCAAAGACCAGGCAAACCACTTAGTGCACTATACTAAAGTCTTCACGCTGGCTAACTGCTACGGAGTTAAACGACTTACAGAAATCTCTTGCGGAAAACTCTTTTATAGGTTAATAGATTTATATAAAAAGGGCAGGGATTATACTAATATAGAAAAGCTAGTGTAATATACTTCTAAAGAACAAGTGCCAGATAAACTGAAAAATATAGTTATAGACTTCAGTGCTTGCGTGGTTGAGAACTTATAGGAGATTAAAAGGTTTCATAAGCTTCTGGAAAAGGATAGCATCTTGTCGAAAGCGCTTATTAGGGGGTTATTACGTAGACTGGCTGAGCGTCCTTCACGGCTCTGCTATAATCCTAGAAAAATATGTAGATAGACTTGCGATACTTAAGTATTTATATAAGAAGAGATAAAGAGGGATTAACGCATAACGCATTAGCTGAGATATAAGCCTATGACATTTCCTTATATCACTTGGAAAGATCTAATAGAGAAGGCGGCTAACTTGCCTATTCCATAGCAGCTTGATGGCCTAACAGCAAACCGATGATTGATCGCTGATCGCTAGTCTCTATGGCTTACGGTATGACCCTCGCTGGCACCGTTCTGGAGGTATAGCCACTAAGGTTCGGTTCGTTGGAAACAGGGGAGTCTATACAGTCCGCTATCAACAAACTCAAGCTGGAGGTGGCCTGTCGGCTTCTGGGCAGTGACATCGCGAAACACCCTGCACTTGTTGAGATATATCCGAACACTGGGATATCTAATTATATGTCGAGAGAGATGCAAGCAACCAGGAGGGATAGACGTCTCGTGAGCAGCGACTTGGACTAGTGCCGAAACTTAAATGGCTATCCTCTGCACTATCTCCAAACACAAGTCTAGTATAGTGCGTTTAAACGAGAATAGCTTCGTGCACGGTCCTGGGTCGTGAACTAATGCTTCTCCACCTTATATCGTTCAAGCTGTGAGGGACTCATTTATCTATCTTCCCTGCGGGTTACTGTTCCAGCTCATTGGAGTAGTGAGAAGTCTGGCGTGAATGAAGCCATGCTCTATCAATACATTAGACTGAGGCGTCCTGAGGAGCAGGACTGATTTCTGGGAAGGCGGGGATTCAGATGTAAACTGCGACCGCATGGGACATCCATGCTTCTTGATGTCTGCGGTCGCCAACCTTGCTGATCAGCAGCACGGCATGGAAAGTTGATGACGGACCAACGGCCTATTCTGAAATTAGAATCAAAGCCTGGATGCTAAAAATGCACCAAGTTTGTCTTATCATGCTAGCACGGAATTCCCTTAAAGTGAGTAGAGGGCCCTGTTACCTAAGGTACTTGGTGTGCGTTTACTGGATATCAATACACTATAGGGCAGTGTAAACACCCAACACGTACGAGATCACCCCCTCCCTCATCATTTTAGGGTTACAAATTAGGTAAAGGTGGATGACATCAGCCGATATTTAGTTGCTTGAGCTGCCACGTTGCACGTATAAAATCTGACCTTTTTATGTAATTCTGCCTTACCCCGCTCGCGTCGATAGGCTGACTTCTCAGTAATTAGGATTGTACATAACCGGGAAAATTTCCACTCAAGGCTTTTCTGCAGCGTTCTATCGTTAAAGAGCCCCAAATGAAACAGAAAGCAAAAGCCCTGCGGCCTACACTTAATTCCTCTAGTCTAAAATCAGGTTATAGACCTAAGACCAGTCGTAACAATTCTATTACAGTAAGTCACGGAGGCTATCTTTAACGTGCAACTTCAGAGCACGGCTAAATATTCCTAGACACCCTTATCCAATATGGAACAAGATCTATCAAGCTTTCAGTCTAACGTTATTGCCCTTCAGCCACACTCTTGTATTTATTGCCAGAAGCTGCTCATCCATAATGTGTCAACCTATGGTAGTATCACAGGCAAGTTTTCCTATACCGAAGTAGCAGAGATGGCCGCCTCGGGTTGCCTGCTCTTCCAGACTTTACAAACAAAGTTCGACCGTATCTCGTATCCAGCTTGCCGAACACGTCATGACTTGACTTTAAAGCCACGAACTTGGAGTGATGGTACATTGTGGGGCCTAACCTTCACGTGGGAAATGAAGCCAGAAGATCGTCAAATCAGGGGTTGCGAGGACGATGAAGAAGAGAATATGTTTTTCGCTTTTGCCCCAGAAGGTGACGAAGAATCCTAACCAACATGGAACAAGATAACGACCGTTCATGCTTACTAAATCAATAGATAATCCTGCTCAGGAATTCGTTGAGGCTTCGCCTTTCAATCTGCATCCTGGCTCGGCTGAAAGCCTCGCATGGATAAAAAAGCGATTTCAGAGATGCCAACGCGGTCATGCCAAATGCGAAAAACAAGCCAGAGAGAATCGACAAAACTTAGCTATGCCGAAGAGACTACTGGATGTAGGTCAACTCAGTGACCCCTTCATCAGGTTGCGATGCCAGAGTATCCTTTGCTATTGCCAGTTATGTATGGGGCAGCGGCTTGAAAGAGGAAGCTATACAGCGAGCTAAAACGACCGAGGAAAACATAGGCTACAGAATGGCTTCTGGAATCGAAGTCACAGGCCTACCTAAGAGCATTCAGGACCTCATCGAAGTCACGCGACAGATCGATTTTCGATACCTTTGGCTGGATGCTTTCTGCATCGTCCAAGATGACGAGGACGATAAAAACAATCAATTTGACTCAATTGTAGACTTTTACAAGCAAGCAGACGTTCTAATTTCAGCCGCAGGTGCTTCGGACTGTGACGAGGGATTTCTACAATCCAGAACAGTTGATCGGTGTTACGGCTCGATCTTTGAGTTACCTTACGAATGGAAAATTGATGACCGCGAGACTCAAGGATTCTTGCTCTTATCGGAAATGGACTTGAACGGTTCGACTGACAATGATCCTGTGCATAACAGAATTTGGACATTTCAGGAACATCTCGTGTCATCGCGGATCATCAGCTTTGGCTCTCGACAGATCAAGTGGTCATGTCAGCAAGAAAAGAGTTTTGTCGATGGTGGCAATTATTACGGAATGCAAGATGATCTTGAGGATAACCTCAACAAAGCATTTTCCCCATCTCGATATTCCTCCAAGACTTTTATGGAAAAAGACTTCAGGGTTTGGAGTTGGATGGTGATCGTTGAGGAATATTCAAAGCGTGACTACTCCCGTCTGGAAGACAGGATCCCGGCGTTCTATGAAGCCATGTCACTTTTAGCACCCCGCATGGGCTGGACAAGAGATCAGTGTGTTTATGGGATATGGAAAACTGACGCCAGCCGTCAACTTCTGTGGAAGAAAGACGAGACTCTGAGTACTCAAGAGTTTGAGGAACTCCAAGCTTCTGCAAAGGATGGACAACTTGGACCATCGTGGTCTTGGGCGACATTACCTGGCGGAGTTATCTATGATATCCGCTCACAGCTTCGCAAACTGGGCGATACTAATCCGACAATCGAATTCCAGGAGATTGATGGTCAACCACCATGGCTCACGATAGAGGCTTTTGTTCGGGAAGCTGACTGGATTGAGAATTATGCAGTCGAAGGACCAGCCGAGGATGTACTGCTCTTTAACGTTGATCTGGATGTTGAAACGCCACCACAGCCAGTACTTTTGCTTGATTTGTCCAGATCCCGTGCATCACCATTCAGTATGGGGTTGGTTCTAGTAAAGGTTGCAGGATATCTGATGCGTTTTCAAAGGTGTGGCCGCTTTGAGGCTATTGAAGATAACCCAAATGGATCGCCTGTTCTCTTCTCAAATAAAGCTAGATCATTCAAGACAATTACAATAATCTAGTTTATAATCTAAATATTCTATTATAGGAATTTTATTTTACACTTTACAACTTGTCTATATAATATATCTGTCTTAATATTTAAAGATTATATTGCTGCCTAGTAGTCTTATTTACATTTAATAGATTATACCTTACATTATAGGTTAACTTACTATCTTTATAGAGCACTCTTAATACCAATAGTATGCTCTAGGTCTAAGTTAGTTACTGTAATTCTAGCTAAAAATACCTACTTAGGGCAAAGGAACCTAGTTTAATATTAATATAAGTTACACTCTCTTAAGCATTATAATCCTCTTATATACAGTATTACAGGGTAGTAACCCTAGATTAGGCTCTGGTAGCTAGATAAGACTCTATTTACATATACAGCATTATAACATTTTTATAATACTAAGCGTAAACTGAAATTTAGACATATAGTGACACGATCAGGCAATAAACGTAAATATCTACACAGGGCTCGCTAACTGTTTATACTTCTTAAAAATTACCAAGCTATTTCCAAAGCCTCTGAAAAAATGAACCTAGGGACAACATCCATGACCTCGGCGTCTTGGCTTTAGGTTTACTTCTTAAATATAAAGATCTCAACATTATATTCGTCGATGCTAACAAGCTCGCAACTAAGGCTTAAAATAGCAGGCTATAGAAAGTCGTTAGATATGAGTAATAGTATTTTAAGCTAAATTTTCTATTCTTTTAATAAAAGTAGTAGTTTTAACCCCCATAACAGTAGCAAAGTTATATTAGTTTATAAGGTCCTTCTTTTCTACAATCTTATCGTAAAGACCTAACATGCTTGCACATTCGATTCATTCTCTTGATAAGTAGTTATCATAGGACTACACTCAGCTGTATATTGACCATGGTTGGGGAAAGTCATCCAATTTTAACTCTTGGATCTTACTCTCTGCTATAACCAACAAAGGATCGATGAAACTCTTTAAAGAACAGCTGTGTTGAACAAGCTTCTTGGGCACCTCTTCGTTCTTATCATGAGCTGAACTACACGGATCGCTTGTTTGAGGCACGGCCCTTCCCCCAAAAATTTCCCCAGAAGGAGCTGCGGGGGTAGACGTAGGCTGCGGTGCTCTCATTCTACTAAAAGGTCCACCGGTTGTTGGGGGCGTAGTTGATGAAGTGCCGAAAGGCCTAGAGTCAGCTATAGGAGCACCAAATGGACGTGGGTCAGAGGTGTTTCGAGCGGTAGCGGCGGCACCGAAACCAGAGAGACCAGACCCAAAAGGGCTTGAAATTGGTTGAGTAGTAGCAGTATTCGACTGGGAAGCAGGTAACGATGTAGGCTGCTCATGTAGTAGCCATTCATGTGAATGTTTTCCTGCGAGGCTCCCTGTTACCGAACTGTAATAGATCAATGGCTGCATGTCGCGCAGAGAACTGATAATAGAGTCGAGTCTCAGGGAGTAAAAGGGAGATTCGGGTCGTGGGTATAGGCAGTTTGCTATCATGACTTGTAGCAAAGATCCTAGGAGCAAAGCTCTACAACCTTCACTACATCCCACCTTCCGCTGAAGAAGGTCATCGTGAATCTCATATAATCCATCAATTAGGTACTGCAGGACCTCTGTTCTGCTTTTTTCAATGCACCCTATATTTGTAAGCATCTTTGTAAGTATAAGCTATCACGCACAACGGCCACATACTTGGAATATCTGCGCGGATTGGTAGATCAAATGTAGGCATGCCCTGGCAGGTATACCGAGCAGCTCGTTGTATACACCTTTGAAAGAGGTCTTTATCCGCGAACACAAAAGAAACGAGAATAAGCTGTGCCAGTGACTTATCCATTCTTTCGGGTAGTGTAGCAAAGCGCACACGGTATGTCAAAAGCCACATCTCAGTGCAGAACGAAAGTGCATCATAGCACTCTAGATCATCAACAATAGAGGCGATTTTTGATAGAAGATCTAATTCGACACTTAGAGGAACTCCGCGGGCTTTTCCGTGTATAATTCTTAAGACCAATTCAAAGGCTTGCATATCAAAAACATCCCCAAAGTTCCAATGATAAAGACCATCGTCTTGTTTTGAAGCTTCTTTGAAGGTGCTTGAGAAAAGCTTGGAAGCACGACGCGATGCAAGTGTCAGGTGCTTCTGTGAGCAGAGAAATTGTTTCTCGATGAATGTTGGTGACTCGGTAGTGCCAGCAGGTTCGGTGGGTTCTTTGGAGGGAGGAGGGTCCTGCTTGGTTGCAAGGATGACTAGAGTGTCGCCATTGGGGTCGATTGCAACGCGAGTATTTGACATGTTCGCTTGGTTGAAATAGTGGTGGGTAAAAGTGGTAGTATTGGCATGAAACAAAGAATAAAGCTGAGCTTCGTCCTGGGAAAAGTCCTCCCCCTTTTGAAGTGCAGCTCATCTGTTAGAGATCAGGTTCTATATTTATCCGCCAATCATGCGGTGCATTGAAATGGTGATGGCGCGTCTTGAGCCAATAGAAAACTGAAATCACAGTTGACACAGCGGCTACAGAGCACCAAACAACTATGAACCGAACAGCCATTCTTGGAAGATTGGGGGGTCTGATCAGCAGATGACTTTACTGCAGTGAGAGGGAGAGCGATTTCTCAGAGGCTCTTGAGTAAGTATTGTATAAAGCACCATGAGAATTCTAGCTCTGATGAGAAGGACTTGAATGAAGTTGGCGGTTCAATGGACCTAGCCAATCACGCAGTAGATTTAACCAGACCAATTAGAGAGGATTGTGACTCTTAAGATGGCAGCCAAGCGCGATAAGATAAAGGTATCGCGCTAAGATAAGCGTTATCTGGATGATGCACGTGCGATAAGATATGGATCATCTTAAGATGTCGGCGTACGGGCCACAACAAGAGTCAACTGGGCTTGTGGCCTGTGCATAATCAGAGTCAGCCATGTTTTTTTAGTAGCTTCGCCAACAGGATAGCCATGCAATTGTGAATTTATACATGGTCAAGAGAAAGTGGAGGAGGTTATGCTCGCACTCAATTGCATATTCTTGCTGCTTTATCAGGTGACCCAATTCAAAAGACCTTATCACAAGCTATCAAAATTCCAAGAAAGTTGCCACGGATCTTACGAGGCCTTCACTAATGTTTAGGGTGCAACATGGCATTGACGTGTAAGCAGTAGTTGCAAGATCGTGCCCAAAGCGTTTCGTCTATCCTGTGGGAGATTACACGTGGCCTTATTCTCTAAATAAAAGCACTCACCCGAGTCACGTCTGGCCAGGCGACCCTTATCCTCAGATTGACCTTAACGCCTATATATATATATCTGCTTCGATCCGGGCTCATCGCATATGCTTTTTCCACCTCTAAATAGGCTGCCAGACCATTGAACCAGTTCACCAGATAGCCCTTCGTACATATCCTTTGCAACTTCACAGCAATAGTCCCTGCTTCAATATACAGGATATAAACCCAACCCTCGGCCTATGAATCAGCTTGAAAACTACCTACCAGGTCGAATGCCAATAACAAACTTCAAAAAACTGAACGAGAAATAGAGTCGGGTTCTTCAGACAAGATCGAAGCTACGATATCGGACTTCAAACACATGAACTCCGGGGCCCGGATTTGAGTGATGGGGACTTGGCAGACCTGGACTTCACGGACATGGACCTTAGAGACTAAAAACGGTTCTCAGGCACATCGCTTATGCCTGGGAGGAAGCAATGACACACGTCGGGCCATTGGCGGACTGTGAATGCCAGGTGTGGTCTACTGCGCTATCTTAAAACACACTTCTGGGGCTCGTCAGGAGACTTATGTGATGATAGCCGATAGTATTGCCAGATTTCGTGCGCGGCGCTAACCAGAATCTGAGCTCAGAGGATCGGGGTTCCATCTCCTCAACTTGGGGTGAACATTGAAGCTTTAGATAGCAGTCTAAAGGAGTTCAGGATCGCTACCCCAGAGGCGAAAAGGTAAAACAATACATACATTCAACTAGCCTGTTACTGGTGCCCAAAGCAATTGACTTGCGAGCTCGACTTTGGCAAGCGTTCTCAACCTTGAGAAGGTGATCCTTGGGGATAGTTCAACGCAGTTCATATGCTCGGAGTTCAAGGCTTCACAATTCAGTTCAGGCAGCAGATAAATAACAGGGGGGATAAAGAGTGAGGGTCGCTTGGGCGTGTCACAATTGAAAGGACAAGCGAACCGCAGAATTACTCTCGAGGATACCGTCTGGTGATAACAACTTCGTGAGCCCAGCTGGTAACAGTACGTACCAGAAGTGAATTCGCTCATTTCCACAACGACTTCCAGTCTGTTTGTCTGCTCGATTCCGGTGACTTTAAGATCAGTGATAATTCATTCAAGTCGTCGCTGTTCCGCTTCAAGCATGTCCATTGCATTCTGAGGTGCTGAATTCACTCCCAGTGGCTTACGGCCCAGCTCTCCTATGGTTCTTCGCGTCGCCTCAATACGCCAGCAACTACATCACGCATATCTACTCAGCCTGGTACCCGCTATCAGATATATACAGAAGAATCTCAGAGCCGTCCAAAAGCATCGCCTTAGGAAACCAGTGACGATCACAGATTCCTAGACATCGAGTGGGGCACACAATTACTTTTATTGACGGTTAGATAGATAACATAGCTGCCTTAGACAAACGACGATACCATTGCATCTCGCTGTTTTGAGACAGACCACGTACTGTGCGGCGGGTGCAAGGCGATCCTGAGGGCCTATATTGTACTCAAGGATCCCTTCACACGCTTGCACGAGAACATATAGTGTCGAAAGTGCCTCTAAGTGAGTGTATCTCTGCTTAAATCAGTCAAAATCCCGGTGCATAGTAGCATAAACCCATCTGATTCCATTACACTGGATGTTCGGGAATGGTGATGCTCATACTAGGTTTCCGGTAAATGGGTTCCGACCTTCGGAGTTTTGGATATTGGTACGGATGGTGGGATAGTATGGGATGCAGATCTGCCTGTCATACCTTGTTCAGAGACTGGCCAGCCTGGTATGCTTATTCAGTTCAAATACGGTCTTGTAGAGTAACTCATCAAGCCCGCTCGACTACACAAGGATAGTCAAGGTAACTACCCAAGACCTTGAGCACCATCTCGAGAGACTACCTCAAAGCCACAAACGATTCCCTCGTCAAGCAGCAGGCCCGTATTGGCAATCAAGAACTGCGATTGTAGGTTCTTGAGAGTAGCGGGGCACAGATTTCGTCTATACCGGATGGCTGATTTGCAGGCTTGAACTACCCGGAATGGAGAAATACAGGATGGAATCCCGAACGCTTTCACTCCGTAGATGGAACGGATGCTGCTAGAGGTAATTGATACCTTGGTATTGAAGCAGTATCGCGATGAATTGATGCGTTGATTTTGTACCTTGAACCTACGGTTCCAGTAACGGCTCTCCAGTGCAACCTCCTTTCCGGTGGAAGTGGGCATGACCAAATGAATCTAAGAATATCAAAGAAGAGAAGCAATCTCGTAGAGAAAAGAACAGCTCGCGATTCTAAAGCACCACTGAGCATACATCATCAGATGCCGTTCTTGTTGTCGAGTATCTTACGATCGGCATGGACAGTAACCAAAGGTTGTTGATGTCGCATGAACCGTCTGTAATGCAGCAGTTGCACTCTACATATAGCACTTTAAGATAGCAGTCGAAACTTGAACATCCATTGCTACATTCCATACGTCGTGCCACCCTAACTGGTTGAGCCGCGTGATGGAGAACCGAAAAGCGTAACCCCCTATACTGAATTTCTCAGCAAGATTCCTCGGGTGCAGCGTTGTATTGACTGAATATTTGCTTCCTTCTGATAGGCTTAAATTCCAACAGGCGCCTGCTGGCTGGGGGTAATTGTGCAATGTGGTCTCTACGAAAAGGACTAGGCCCACGCGTGACTTTACCTAGTGATCTAGATACTTTCATCAGATTTATGTAGAGTGTACATTGCTATGGCAGACTCTGGATCCCTTCATGCTTGAGGCAGAATTACACAAAGGGAGCCTTTAGTAATTATCTGCTGTTGCAATCTCACCCTCCGTTCGAGCCTTCAACCTTAGGTCCTTGAGATTCTCCATCGCAAGACTTCTACAGAGATAATCCGGCTGTAAAGTCACGGGCAGAAGGGCTTGGGGTTTAATACCGCTATATCAGGTAAACAGGCCGAGACTGATCGTAGATGTCACCCTTCTGGCAATGAAGGATGCCCTTGAGGCTTGATCTTCTGGCCCGCGTGCAGCTTATGCCATATGATTTGGCATAATAAAGAAATACCCGGCTGCGCTTTACTATTCGCTACCTTGGCCAGATGCTTCCGTGCCCTACCATCACTCCCTTGCTTAGGACATCTACATTGCGAGCACGATATGTCCTTTTCAGTTGGGTGTTGTAGGTAAGAATCAGGATAAACCCAGATGACCTCGCATCGGAAGTCTAGGACTAGGAAACATCCATGTAACCATATCCAACCTGGCGGTCCGGCTCTCTCCTCTGTTGCGACATAGCCTCCTACCGAAGCATATATACTGAGTTAGTGGAACTAGGGCCAGAAGCTATATATCCTGGCTAAACGCTGAAATGAGCCGGGGCTTCGGTGCTGAAGAAGTGTGAGCGCTGCTTTGCAGGCAACACAGATCCAGTAGTGTATTAAAAAAGAATCAGGGGAAAGATCGCCGTCAAAGAAGTAATGCGAGAGTTCAGTGCAGAGTTCATGTTCGATTAGACAGAGAAGCGGGTCGTGTTTAACAAAGTTGAGCGAGATGGCTGTTGCAGCAAATCAATCTCAAGCGCTCAATATTGTCGACTCCCTTGTGTCGAAGCTTTTGAACGAAGGATCAGGAACCTGCCACCACGACTCCGGCCATTAGCTGGGCCAAAAGATGTTCCAATGGATGAGATCTATAGACCCATTTAGCTCTAGATGTCTGCGTATGTACCGTCCCCGTAATCTCGGCTCAGTTTCTTGCTCCGGGACTTGGCGTTCAGGCGCCAATATGTACATGGGCTATGAATTAGAGAATATAGGAGACGTACGGCATCTTCTTACAGCCGCCGTGCTTTGATTGATGCGCTAATTTCGGAGTGGTCGACCAGTCGGTTTATGTAGTTTCTCTGCTAATTCAGATCAACCAGTCAAAGGCTGGGATACCAGGGCGTAGGCACATGTTAAAGCTGTTGTCAGATTGTTCGTATACGCGGCAACAATCTCGGGTGCCAGCGGTAGGTCGGGGTGCAGTGGCAGTGATAGAAACCAAGGAACCTGTTCAGCGGGCTACGGTATCGTACTCGTGTTAGGCGAATGGAGCGAGCACCAGGTATTTCTTAACACGCGCATGATCGATGTTCTGCTGGCAACTTATTATGCCCATAGGCCAGTCAGCCCAGTACTCCGTCGTGCAGTGAGACGAGCACCATCAGAGATCAGCGGTGCGTTGTGTGTACTGTCTGATACCAGCTAGAACTTGAGTAAAGTGCCCGAGATCAAGACCCTAAGGCTTATATTATATCGGTTCATGGCTATGCCTAATTCGACTCGTCGTATTTAAGAGATTTATCTGTAGTATTGAAAGCGTATGTAGTGTATCAATGCTGCTTTGCTGATTTATGTCGTGACCTCTGCTTGGAGTGAGACGTGCGAACCATGTAAGGAATGGTAGGTCGGTTCGCATTGCTGTGATATTGTCGGTCGCGCCATGTACTTTGCTGTACCAGGAGTTAACATGGAGAATCCGAGCTTCGCATAATTTCGGGGGTTATCGCAAATAGAACTTTCAAGGTCATGAGTATCGAGCGGCGGGTAATCGCTATGCTTAAGGTTGAGGTCCGAGATGCGCTCCCTGCTTCAATTGGCGGAGATGAAATGGCTGCGGTGCTGACTGCCGGGGTAGCGCTGTAAACATAAACAACTCGTGCGATCATTTACTTTCTCCAGAAATAAAATACAGCGCCTTCACTAGGTGGAGCCCTGTAACCAGTCTGCTCCCACGAACAATTCCTTGCTCCCGCGGTAGAGCTCTCACTGCTTCACCCACTCATCTGATCCCGCGACTAAGCATGTCCCCTGTAACCGCGCCCGTCTCAGGTCGCTGAGACGAATAATCCAAGTTCAGATTGCAGGCTATTGGCAAAGTCATAGCCTTTTTGGGCTCGCACTGCCAACAGCTGTTCAACTCCCACGTCATCAATCACGGCTCCACCTGCTTATGTCATCCACCAAACCTTTTGATCGCGACCTCAACAAAGAACGAAGCCAAGTTTGACACGATTTTTACATTACCTTGACTTTTTGTCGCAAGAGGCAATACTCAAATAAATTCTCTTCTCAGTGTCGCAGCAATGCCGTCTCGACAAGTCAAGTTCCCCACCTTGGAGGAGTAGCGATCCGCCCAGGATGAGGCCCCAATATCCCGACTCGCAGCGCGCAACATCCTCGTCAATCTCAGCAGCGATCAAATCCGCCAACTCCGGCTGTACAGTCTCCTAGAAATCGAGGAAGCGTCGCAAGACATCAAAACCGCCGACGCCACTCTGCAAACTCTCCAGCACCAACAGGCTGCTGTTCCCCAGAACGAACCTCGACCTTCAGCTATGAAAACCATAGTCAACGCCCTCGTCGCGATCCTCGCCCTCTTCCTCGCTCTTTTCGGCTTTTGCATTAGCGATGCTCCGACCGATGAGGATACGAAATCAGCTGAGGCTGTGAAGAAGGTTTCGCTTGAGCGCAAGAAGGCTGAGAAGAGGATCAAGCGTGCGGGGGCGCATATGCGTGCTCTTGATCGACTGGTTGAGGCGCAGGAACTTGATATCGGTGATAACGGGACGGGAAGCTGGGAGATGGTTCAGAGGTGGAATGATGCGCGGAGTGATTAGTGCTGGTTGGCTGTTTGATTGAGGTCTCTTGATTGATCGCATCTGAATGAAGGAACGAAGAAATGAATAATGTCACGCCTGTTAAAATACATACAGCTGAATGGAAAAACACCTTGCATTGCCTTGACCACTGTGGTGGCTTCCGTGATGCCAGATGAAATTGTGATAAAATGAGGAGACTGGCCATTGAAAAACGTTGATTATAATTTTTTCTAATCTGTATTCCAGCGTCGCATTCTCACCTGTTTGCTGCAAGTGGTGTACTTCTCACGTGGTGACCTCTGTGTCACCTCTGACCGCCAGCGCGTTGCATCGCGTCATTGGAGCTGAGTTCGAAAGATCCAGCCACATCTCGCAACATTGATCTGCATTAGTTTGCACACAAAATGCCTAACAAGACTCTAGGGTATCTTGAGACAAGAGAGTCTGGCTCGTGCCTCTCTTCTTCGGGGTGCTTCTACAGACTACATTAGCATACAGAACTACAGACTCAGAGCTCTTGCAGCGCCTATTATCCGATCGATCATACGAAGCCGACTGCGCGATTCGCATAATATTTGAGCATTACTCAATTGAGGAAAACAAGGCTGTCTTTATTAAAGCTGGATCCTTTAGTGTGTTGAACCTGCGTTCTGCAGAGCATCATGTAATATGAGCTCGCATGTCGGGGCCTTGACTTTAGACGAAAAGGTGTCATGTCGGTTGGCACAATAAGTCTTTAGAAGAAAAAGAGCACAGATTACAATCTGATGCTTTCACATGTTGCGCAATACATAGGGCAGGTTTTTGACGTCCCTCATCCTGTGTTAACTCACGAAGTCAAGTCGCGCCTAGAAGTGATTTTGGCATTTTCTAAATACTTAGCAATCAGGGCAAGATGAAAATCAACTGTGCAATCAGTCAAATGCATAGTGATTTGGACTTCAGTCACGGCCCTGACGACTACAGCCATGACATTATTCATAGCATCGCAGGTTGACCACGTACCAAAGCTGTCTAGCTCTATTCAGCCTTTAATATGCGGGGCAGGTCGGGGAGATCGAAGCCAGAGCCGAGAGACAATCCATCCCTGTCCCGCCATGTCATGTTGTGGGGGTAGCGTCCTCAAGCAGACACTGACAGATACAGATGCCAGGCACGGTTTTTTGGTAGGTCGCTGAAATTTCCATCTGGATTAACCCGAAGATGCGTCATGTAGCTGCCTCAGCGTGGTCTGGATCAATATATAAAAATGGGAGGCTTACCGCCTTTTTGTTCCTTCAATCAGCGCCAGTAATAAGCTTACTCTTACTCTCGCCGACGCATCTCTTCCAGCAATTCCCGCTCTTTTCTACGCCCGCTATCGATCACATTAGCAGCCATGATGCCGCGTGCCAGCGCCCCAGAACTTCGCCCACGCGCTCCATGCCCTCTTCATCCCCAACCCGAACGCCAGGGTGATCAAATCTCCAACAGCCCGCCGGGATTCAATGGTCTCGATGGTTAGGCACCCTCAGGACCAGAAGTCCCGGCATGTGTAGGCCAACAATTTATTGTACATCTACAGCTATCTGTTCAAGTTCAAGCGCAGCTGTGTAACTTGAAACTCGCCTACAACCTCTTGAGTCTTCCGCAAAAGCCGGTTGCAGTGATCAAGATGATGCTTCAGAGCAGTGAGCACGATGAGAACGTCGCTCCCGTGTTTGCCTTCCAGCCAGAACCCCAAGTATTGCATGCTGGATATGACGTCCACCGCAAGTCCACCTCATCTCACCCTCAAATCAAGATTGCTACTTGATCAGCAGAGACATACACCCCCCATAACTGCCTCATAGCACGCTGCGACCACATGTTCGCCGTCATAATCTGTGAACCTAAGATTCCAAGAATGTAACATCAATTTGACTACATCGTTTTTTACCCGCCAGGAAATCTCTGTATCACATTCATAGCCCTCTTGAGGGCATCGTATGCTTGCAACTTAAGATGTACCTCTGGATAAACTTCTTACTCACGGCCTGAAACGGCTTATAGATTCGCACCAAGGAGTTCCGGCTCGACCTTTTTGATCAACTGCATCTCAGGCTTCTCCTTACCATCATCAGTGCTTCAGCACCATGTATTTCCAGTCTCGGTATACCGGCCTGCGGGATCTCGCTTTCGCACAGTCAGGCGTTTTAGTTACATATCTTGAGCATGTTCTTATGAGGCTGCCATTCTTCCAACAAAGATGTAGTCCTTCCCTGTAGTCTACGGCTGAAATAAGCACCTAAGATACAGGAACGATGGATGGCATGACTCTGTTCTCAGGCAGTAAGACATGATCAATAGGAAACGAGGTATAAACGTGGGATGACTGATATTTTAATAATGTAGCAAGCACTTTTGTTAGCTAATAGAGTACTCTACTGAGATCTATATACTTCTTCTGATCGAACATTCAGTCTTGCGCTTAGAATCTCACTTGGAAAACAAATCTCTCTTTTCCATCATCAGGATCCTGACTCTACGGATATCCGATCCCGGTATGCCGATATTTGGATCGCCTTGGATGTTGGGTCATGCAGCTGAAATACCGCTTCTGGGAATGCAGTCAACCCCAAATACGAGAGAATCAAGATTAAATTAAATTAGATCAGAAGCCATAGTGACGAGTTCTAACCCGCAGTAATAACAGGCATGATAACGCCAGAGACCCAGGAAGTTCTGCATCGCGATTGTCAGCCATCTCGCAATTCCGATCGCGTAATTCCTACGCGGAGTTACCATACCCGGATAAGCACCTAGCCTATGTTGTATCTCAAACAAATGGAGTACAGATACTTGCAGAATGAACCAAAGCAAAGAAAGGGTCTATTTTCTGCAGCACCTTTGCGTCCTTTTCTCACATACTGACACGAAGCAAAGCCGCATTTCCGAGCGTCGGAGTTGCTAGATCTGGGCTTTGAGCCAGTACTTGATGGCTTTTGGCCCGCCCTTATTGACAATCAAGCCTCTGGTTCTGGCCTCTGATAAGGTAGAGCGACTCTTTGCTCATATATAAGGTACAGAGGATGGTCTTCAGGAGCACACTGCAGATGGATTTAAAGAGAAAGACATTCGCTAATGACCGCTGATTCAAGGCGAGATGATGCATGGCGCAGAAAACTACTTCGCTACTAATCAGTGCGGTTTGTTAGGTACCCTCAAGAGGCAAGAAAGCACCGAACCTTAATACAAGGTATTAAAATAAACTTAGTAAAGACCTCCCTAAACTTAGGCTAGATTTACTTAAATTATATTTATCACTAAAGGTTAAGGTCTTTAGTTTTCTTTCCTCCCCTAGGGTGCAAGTAATCTCAGCCATGTTTTCGCATACAGCGGTCCATAACTATCATGCTGATAAAAAGTATCTCGAAGGCGGGGATCAATATATATTTGAGGGCCATTGTTAAGTCGAATGACATGAGTAGCGGTTCTGTTTCAGTAGTCTGCCGTTGTTCACACTACAGAACACATCACTGTAACCAAACTCTGGAAAAGGGCAGCTAGCGCTGCGATTTTGAAGTCTCCTGTTCAAAGTGGGCGCAATTACGACCAAGGCGGGTGTGGGTACTGCAGCCAGGTCTGACTCCATCGCATTTGAGTTTGCGCTTCTGATATATCATACATGCCAGTCGTTTTGGCTTGGGAACGATTGCATTATCCACTTCGTCATCCCGCGTGGCCTGCCGGAGGTCGGTAGCTCAGCTTTATCTTAAGAGTCCTGGGAAAGGAACCAGCTAATGCTAGATGTTTTCTGGCATCGGTCCCAGTTGTTTTCAACACCGGAGACACTGATATTATGGGATAAGAATGAGTGTATGAAGTCGGTGTACGCGAGCAGCCATATTGTAAACATGTTACCTAAAAAGATAAAATAAATACTATATAAGAGAAAGCTAGGCCCAGTAGAACATAAGTATAAAACGTAGAAAAGAAGAAAATGTATAAAACGATCAAGCCAGATAGAATATAGCCATAATTCAAATGTTGAACAGAAGGGTTCCTTAGAGTTGACTCTGGCTGAGACCTCACGCTCTCTGCCGGCGGGGTGGGTTGCTTGGGGCGCGGCAGTGGCTCTGTGAGAAATTTATCTCTGTCCCTTACCGGCCTTACCCCAACGCGACCCGTTTGAAACTCCAAGGGCGTAAGAAGGACGCATTGATTGACATGCTCTTGCTTTGAGTTGCTAAATCGGGTGCGACACATCCAGAGGTCTGCAAGAAACCGATCAGGATGGGGGATCTTTGCCATTTCACCTTCTGGAATATGGACGATGAACTCTGGTTCCAAAACATTACATACAGCGACAGCCCAGTTATCATAATGCTGCAGATTATAATGTGCTAGGTCGTTTCGATACTGATGTGGTGCTACTGCTATTACCTGTAGCGGCGTAGGAATCCGAACATTCCTGGAATAGCCTGCATGGGGCGAATAGGCTCCATGGGAAGGCTGTACTGTATGCTAAAATAATGTTAAATAAGAAGGATTATAGTGTTTTTCTTGGATGAATGACTTACCTCGTATATGGTCCCAAGGATCGGTCGCTCAAAGATCTCATCGCGTTCCATATGATAAGGCGGATCCACCGAGACACGGCCAACATAATCTATGGACTGCTTTGTTTCGAACAGGATACCCAATTCCCTGAGGAGCATGAGAATCTTAGGATCAACTCCCATCCACATAGGAGGCCCCTCGATGATAACAACAATGTTCTTCCAAGGTGATGCAACCTGCTGTGCAAGTGCTGCAATAGAAGTGGAAATAAAGTTCCATTGGGTTGCGAAATCATCAAGCCACATGAAAGCATGTACTGGGATGTAGAATGCGATCTTGATCCGCCTCGGTGGTTGGAAGCGGCTTGGCTGAAGAATGTCCTGGAAGGCGAATTCTCGTCCCGGGAATGTCAATGCTGTGAAATGGGTGGTGGAATATACAACGTCGGACTTGCCAGAGAAAGGGTCTTGTTCCTCTGGCTTACTCCAACAGAAGCTCAGACTAAAGGCATTAAAGCATCGTGAAGGTACTGTAGACGGGGATGGGGGACGTTGCTCTGCCATGACTCCTGCTCGGCGCCGTCGTCTTAAGCAGATATCACGCCATTCTCCCTCCTTGCCTGTATAGTATGTTTCCACGTTTGTGATGCATTCCCATACTGAGAGTCTGTTCTCTTCGGCCACTTGATACTCGGAATGATTATTGTGGACATTGAAAGGCGTCAACTCCGAACCTGAAAGGTAAGCAGAGCCAGTACCTTCATCGTCTTCAATAATAGGAGATGGGACTCGTGTACTAGAACTTTTCCAATCAATAGATGCTCCGTCTAAGGCATTCTCAGTGTATGTCGTCATGTCTTCCAAGAATTTCTGCAGGATATAATCATCTTGATTTGACAGCCGTGCCTGGAGTTGGTTGATCTCTTCTAGAATTTGGGCCGTACCATCCTTTATAGCTGATGTATCATTCCGGATCTCTGCCGTGTCTACTTTTATCGCTTTAGCCGTATGCCTAGACAAGTCAGCCGATAACGTTAAGTCCACGAGGCCTGGATCGGCCTTACAGTGCAAGCATATCAAGAGCCAATTCCAGTGCCGCTTTATGAGCCTCTAAGTTTGAGCGCAATTTCGCCACGTCTCCTTGGCCATTGATAGCCCACCCGGCCTTGGCCCTCAGTCGATTGTTGCAATATTTTGTAATACAGCCTTGTAACTCAATGACGACTGAATGGCAGTTGGCCAAAATACCTGAAACATGATATGCAAGAGTGGCGGGGAATGTTTTATCCTCATCAATCGCATCTTTGATGAGTTCAAGGACTGTCTGCAGGGACAAGAGCTCTCGTGCTACTCGATCTAGGTCACTGCGAGCTTCGCGACAAGTTCGCACAAAGCTGTTGATGGATAAAGACAGAGTGCCGATAGTCGAGATTAGACCTATGCAGCCTGTGGTAATCGACAGAGGATCCATGTTTGATACGAGATGTTTGTTGCCAATTTATTCACAGCTTGTAAATGAGGGGTATTGGCGTTGATTTTCAGCTGACAAGGTTGACACAACACCTGATTGGCTGCGGGCTGATAGGCATTCTCCTAGTAATCAGGGCTCACCCATCTTATCAACACTAAAGGCGTTTGCACTAAGCTCAAGAGAGTTAATATCAGGTTGAATCGTGCATGGACCACAAGCCCTTTCAACTCTTCTTATGGCCTATATTCGATCATCCTTTATGTTATGACCCTAGCGGTTATATTATATGTATATAAGGACCCTACAAATTTCAACTAATGCCTTTATAATATCCTAAACTGACATTTAGAATGCATAGCCTATATTAGACTAATCCCTAGAGGACTAACTAATATTAGACTAATATCGCTCTAGGAATAACTTACTCTAGGACTTATAATAACCTTATATCCTATTATTCCTATATAAACACCCTAAGTATATAGAACATACTTTTTAGCACTTTTATAGATTCTAGCTTATTAGCTATTAATA
>NW_023501294.1:0-151678 GCF_013396195.1 Fusarium tjaetaba | reverse complement strand
AACGCAACATGCCAGGTCGTCCGTCTAGGTGGTTGGGAGCGTCGATCTGAAGGCGGACTCGGCAGCTTGGGTACCAAGGAAATTCGCGACGCACGCATTGCAGAAGCTCAAGATCCAAGACGAGGAAAGAGGTAGTAGCACTACATCATCACGGGAAGACGTTTTTGTTTGGATATACGGTAGGGGGGGAGGGTGGGAGTCTTTCAATGGTGGGATAGCGGGCCAGAATCTAAGATGAAGATTCGGCTTTGTTTTTCAACTTGGGCATGTCAGCTTCTTTTATTCTCATTTGTACTGCATGGGATCAGGAGTTCTCAGGATTAACAGATGGCGACATAGCGTGCGCTCAGGGAGCAGCATCACTTGGGCTATATCGCTTTGATACCCAGCCAAGATGGTAGATATGCAGCGTTAGATCAACAAGCATGTACGGTAGTTTAAATATGTTGCTATTGAGGAAGTAAACATAACTTTCTTAATGTCAAAAACCAAGCTGCCTCTTCTCCCCTGGGTATTGGATATCAAAACGGCCGTTACCAATTCATCTCATCTCAGCCTTTGTTCTTGGCTGACCCTAAAAGTTCCCTATCCAATCCCCTAGTCCGTAGTCGTATATATCATTCCATCTTCGCGTTTTTGATTTTGCGCTTAATACGATCCTTCTAGTAACCGTGTCGTGAACCAGGGTACTGACCCCATCCAGGAGGCTGCTGACCAGGAGGTGGGCCGCCATAGCCCTGCTGACCGTACGGAGGATACTGAGGGGCACCGTATCCAGGGCCGCCGTACTGTTGAGGAGGGGGAGCACCATATTGACCGGGGGGAGGACCGCCGTATTGGCCTGGAGGAGGACCGCCGTATTGACCGGGGGGAGCTCCGTACTGAGGTTGAGGAGGTCCCCCATAGCCACCGCCATATGAAGGTTGGGGTGGTGGAGGAGCACCATATCCACCTTGCTGAGAGTGCGCCGAGTTGGAAGCCGCGTAGTTGGGGTTCTGACCGTATTCAAACGAGGACTGACTTGGTGGTGCAGGAGAGCTCGAGAGGTAGCCTGCAGCTGGATTACCATCTTTACCCTCCATCGAGTCAAGATCGCGGGTCTTGACTTGAGACCACAAGGATCCTGCAACCTTGCCATGCCCAGCATTAGCCATATCGCCAAATGTCCCATGGTTGCAGCCGCCACCACCGATGCTGCGGCTGTTGCCCTGGACTTGGTTAAGAATGTGGTTCTTATGATTTTTGACAGAGTCGGAGGAGAGAAGATGAGCAAGCTCGTGGCGGCGGGGGTGCTCATCAGCCCACTTCTTGACAGTCTTGAACATGTCACGTTGGATCTCGATATGATCGTCCCGAGCAGCAGGGTGGTGGAAAGCACGGAGGACGTCGTTAACGACTTCGTCAACAGAAACGCCAGTGTTCTCCCAAGCATAGAGGACGCGACTAGGATGGTTAGCTATGATGATGGCTGTGGGATAGTGGAATTGGCTTACGGAACGGTGTACTGGAGAATGGTGGCGGCGATACGTCCAGCACATGAGTTCAAGATGTTGGTGAAATGGTCCTTGGACAACATGGAGTGGGTGGGATCAGAGCACTGGGGATTGTCCCAAGGCTCATATTGAGATTTAGCACTGGCCGTGATGACGCCGGAAGAACCGTCCTTGAGAACCTTTGAGACCTGGTTGATGATAGGTCGGATGAAGGGAGCAAGAAGGCCCAGGATGAAGGCAGTGAGGGTCTCGCTGATCTTCTCAAGAAGTTTCTCAAGGCCAGGGACCTTGGAGATACCACGACTGATAGCCTTGACAATTTTGTCGCGGAACTCGAGGATAGGATAGATCTTGCGGGCTGTCTCGACGGGATCGAAGTCGGGACTCATACCGGGAACTTGGTTAGCATTGTCACGAGAGAGGTCACCGCGGGTCTGCTGGTAGCTCATGTTGCGCTGCTCTTGGGCTTCAGAGCTGGCCTTCAGGTCTCGAGCCTGCGCGGCGAATCCGTCACCGACACCGGGAAGCTTCGAAACCAAGCCGATGAAATCAGAGGGACTGGACTTGATTCCAAGGAAACCTCCAAGCAAGGATCGTTCACCACCACCGCCACCACCGGATCGATTGGAAGCGCCCTCGGCGTTCTTGAGTGCAACATCGACTTCATCGACCTCAGACTGCGTGAAGTGATCCGAGGCCTCTCCAATGACGGAATGCAAGAAGTCGACAGCGCCAAATGTGCCTGTCACAAGGGGATATACGCGCTTTCCATGGAGATTGATCTCGGTATGCGCACCGCAATGGGGGAACACAGAATGGTAGCCAAGCTCTCGAAGGGCAAGCTCACAGTAGTTGCTGTGAGCACTGAAGTCTTCCATCGTGTGCAGCGCCTGACCAAGACATCTCAAAGCCTCGCAGAGGTCATCTTCGTTTCCTTTCTTGGAACCGCTGGTGTAAAGACGACCATAGTGGATGCTTCTGGCGAAGCTGTATCGCAGATAAGCGGCGCTGGTTGCCCAATTTCCTTTCTCGTTCGCGATATAGTTTTTCATGCCAGTTCGAGAGTCAATTTCGGTTTCTATTTTCTCAACGGGCCCTCGTAAACGTTTATCAAATGTCCGCGCATCAACTCCATCTCCGTAACCGAGAGGATTATCGATGTGTTCTTCTGGACGATAGACGCCGAGGCGGTCCGCGGTCACTTCGAATTCGCCTGTGGCATAGCCGTGAGCCATGAAAGAGAGAACCCAAACCTGTCGGTCAAGTAAGCATCACATGGTCATTGGTGGCGCAAAGTAACGGCTCATACAAGAATGCGAATAGTCTCGGCATTGACACCCTTCAAACTGCCGATATCAACGGCCTGAGAATAGTCGCGTAGCCAATTTCCAAAGTAGGTACGTTTGATAAGCATAGAAGTCCATTTCTTTCCGTGGAGGAAGGCGATCGTCTCGAGCATATCCTCAATGTCTGAAAATGATGTGAGCAACGCGATGTAACGGGATCGATATGGAGGGGTAATTTACCTCCATGGCGCCAGTTGTGACCTTCGACCTACGCGCATGTCAATAGGATGGAGAGAATTGGCTGTGGATGAGGTCTAATACTGACCTGAGCAATTGAAGGAATGTTTCCAGCACCAAAGGCTTCAGCTTTGCCGGGAAGCAGGATGAGGCATACTGCGATCAGCAGTAACCACGAACCCCGCGGCATGGAAAATGACGGCATGGTAGTTAGTGATGCAGCCCTATGGCGGGGTTATTGAGCAAGGGGCGTAATGCGAGTGGAAGTCTAAAAGGTTCAGAGGGATAGGTAGCAAGATAGAGTACAAAATCGGGCTATGATCGTAGCAAGAGGCCAAGAGGAGGTTTAAAAACTTGATATGCCAAGAGAGAAAGAGAGAGAATGTGACATGCAGATTAGGTAGTCGACCTAGAGCAGGTCACACTGATGACGGGATTTGTTGTGGCTGGGCTTGGGGTTCGTTGCTAGGAGGGAGGCAGTAAGAAGTGGCTCCAGCTTTCAGCTCCCCAAGGCGATTCCTGATTAGCACTGAACGTGGCGCTCATTGGGCTGATGGGATTGCCGCTTCAGGCACATGCTAAGCAAAAGCCTAGGCTAAGATTGGGTAGCAAACGGTTGGGCGAGAGGCCTCTCAATGATGAGCTCAAGCTCGAACTCGACTCTCTTCGAGTTTGATTGCGAAGCTAAACCCACACTATCTGTGGCTTGGCAATTGAAGATGAGGCTCAGCCAACAATACGTAAACATGTCTTGGCATTTCAATTCCAAAGAATATTCGATATAAAGCTGAAATACGATATAATCCTTTCTACGGAGTAGAGATAAGACCTAAGCTTATCTTGGGCCAGAAGCTTGCTTGCTCCTTGAGTCCTGCGTAGGCTGACGTCGATTGCTGACTTCAAGGTTGTTGTTGGGTGTAAGTGAGCCCTCTTACACGCATCATCCACAGCGTTTCCTTGCACTCAAGCGACTCGATAAATATGCCAGATATGTTTCAAGAGTCCAGTCGTCTCCTATCCCACTTTCACTTCCATCCTCACTTGTAAATGGACTAGTCTAGTCATGTACAAACACGTAGAAGACTGGGCTGCCGTCGTGAGCTCTGTATTTGGGAAAATCGACCAAGGACATCAGACATCACGGGCTCTGTGTAAGTGTCCCTTTACCTTTTAGTGCTGTGACATGATGCTCTCCTATACTGAAAGGCCCGCTCATATCCTCAACGGTATGCTGTGAAAGAACCAGTAGTCTAGCTACCTAGGTAGTCTAGATGGGCTTGAGATTTTGCCTGGTGGAGCTCATCGGGGCAGTATAGGAGATCCGGCTTCTTCGGAAAACAATCCTTGGCAGCACAATGCTGTAATCGGAGCATACGGATCACTGAGATTCCGATGTTTACTGAAAAACATCCGTGTTTAATATCTATTGTCCCCGCTGAGGAGATGAATACAATTGGAATTCGTAAGCCCATTGATCGACTGATCGGTCCCGATTTACCCAGATAGGAAAGATAGCGTAAGCGAAAGATAAATACTAGACATGATCTGAGTGCCTGGAAGCTGGCATTTATATACGAATATCGATTACGATGAATAGAGCGTATAAGAACCTACCTCACAGTGCACGATGATACCGAGTCTTGCATGTGATGTTGTAATGACCATACCTAAATGCCAGATTGTTGCTACTGTGTAAATAAATCTCGATCTACGGATAGGTACTCTTTCAGCATTGACAGGCTCAGCTAGGCGTCAATTGCATGAAATTAGGGACCATCATCACCAACACTCGATCATTCGCCTCGACCTCAATCATCCAAAGACCAATCGTCCACCACTAATTTCAGTACAAACGCTGTCTTATTTGTTGTTCCGGCAAATACTCTGATATCAGGTCTTTTTTGCGATGTTGTGGCATGTTTTATGGTCATTGTAGCGCCACTCTTCTGCTAACACGGATGGGGATCCTCATTAAAAAAAAAAAATCCCCTGGATGGACCCCTGTGCGGCGACTTTCACTTGCCGCTCACGCCGCCCTTTCATTCATTCCCTTCCATGACAGTTTGATATTAAACCTTTTTTATAACTTAATCCTTTAACCCCCTCTCAAGGTTTCAATCATTCTATCCTTCACTCTCCTTCAGTTCCCCTCCCTTTGTAATCCGCCTTGGCTGTCGACAAGGAGCATCTCTGCTTGTGCGCTGCTTCAATCGTCTTGTTTCCCATCCTCATCTCGACCCGTACGTTCCGACCGCTGCTTCAACAAAATGCCTGGACGTACTCTACCGACTTTCACTCGCGCTGAGGTGGAAGCGCATAACTCTGGTGACTCCTGCTATGTCACCATCGGCAACAAGGTCTACGATATCACCGATTTTGTTGAGGATCATCCTGGCGGTCCCGAATATATTCTCGAATACGCCGGTCGCGATATCGAAGAGATCCTCAAAGATTCTGATTCTCATACACACTCTGACTCTGCCTACGAGATTCTCGATGAGAACCTTGTCGGGTTTCTCGTTTCTGAGAAGGCTGTTAATGGACACGCCAATGGAAAGGCCAACGGCAACGGAAACGCAAAACTACCCAATGGTGAAGCCAACGGAGACGCAAATGGCTCCGTCCACCCCCGAACCGGAATGTCTTGCGCGGAGGACTTGAGCAAGGATACAGACTATAACTTGGACTACAAGAAGAACAAGTTCCTCGACCTGAACCGACCTCTCTTCCCTCAGATCTGGTTCGGTGGTTTCTCCAAAGAATTCTATCTTGATCAGGTCCATCGCCCTCGCCACTACAAGGGAGGCCAGTCTGCGCCTCTGTTTGGCAACTTCCTTGAGCCTCTCTCCAAGACCGCCTGGTGGGTTGTTCCTATGGTTTGGCTGCCTTGTGTCGCGTACGGTACCTGGGTTGCTTCTCAAGGTTTCGATAACCAGCTCTACACCTTGGGCTACTGGGCATTTGGCGTTTTCTTCTGGACCATCATTGAATATGTCCTGCATCGCTTCCTGTTCCATCTTGACTAGTAGGTTTCACGATTCTTTGCTCCTGAGCTTGCCGCTAACTTTTCATAGCTACCTGCCCGACAACCGTGTTGGAATCACACTTCATTTCATACTTCACGGCATTCATCATTATCTACCTATGGACAAGTATCGTCTTGTTATGCCTCCTACGCTCTTCGCTGCTTTGGCTGCTCCTTTCTGGAAGTTTGCACATGCTGTACTCTTCCACAACTGGTATGCTGCTTGTGCAGCTTACTGTGGCGGCATCTTTGGATACGTCTGCTACGATCTCACACATTACTTCCTTCACCACCAAGACCTTCCTCTGTGGTACAAGGAACTCAAGAAGTACCATCTTGCTCACCACTTCCTTGACTACGAACTCGGTTTCGGAGTGACGAGCAAGTTCTGGGACAGCGTGTTTGGTACTGAGCTGATCTACAACACCAAGAAGACGAAATAAGTCTGTAATAGTGCACAAAATCTGCCTGGCGCAAAGAGAACCAATACAAGCCAGGACACAGTATATATGTCTTGCTTCCATAGTGGTTGGTGAACACTGGGTTGTACGGAACAGTCATGATTTTATGGATGGTAACGAACATGGTGGTCACTGACAAGAATGGCGATGAATCATTCTCATAAATAGTTTTAATGGTTGGGACTGGTTTGCCCAATGGGTCGGTCTATTCTTGGACAGAGTTAATTTAATAATGAACCTTTTATTGGATACTTTGTGCTTCTCTGCTTCATTGTGTCTACCTACCTAGGTAGGTTGCGGCCTCACCGACGTGGCTGCGATAATCGCCACGTGTCTCGTCACGTGCAAGCCATTGGGACTTTCCGTCCAGCCAAAAGCTTGACCTTGACCCATCAGGAGTTTTTAAGGCAACCTCCCCCCAATAAACTTTTCACTCGACGACAGTAATTATTAAATCACCCGACAGAAGAGACCTACGAGCAAACGCATACCTGGTGCTCAATCACAAACGAGTCCTAATCGGAGTTTTCCCAGACCTACGCAGACATCATGGCTACCTTGGACGTGGAAGCACTCCTGGACGCCACCGCTAAGGATACCTCTGAGCAGAAGACTAAGAGCCCTGTAGAGGATAGAACACGAGACGAGCCCGAACGGAGGGATAGGGAGCGTGATCGTGGCCGTGACAGAGACGGAAGTCGACATCGCGACCGCGATCATGGACGACGCAGAGATCGTAGGGACAGCCCCAACCGAAGCCGTAGGGCTACACCCGATGTAGGAACGCCTCGAAGCGATGCTGGAAGCCATAAGAGTAGGAGGAGAAGCCGCAGCCGCGATAGCGACCGCCGTCACTCACGCCGAAACAGAGATGGTGATTACTACAGAGGTGGACGACGCTCACGTTCACGATCTCGCTCTCCTTACCGTCATTACCGCCCCCGCGACGACCGGGATCACCGTGACCGCAGAGACCGCGACCGAAGAAATCGCGATTATGGACGCGGTCGTGATGACGAGCGTCGCGAAACTAAGCGTGAAGAAGGCAACCCCCAGCTTACCGAAGATGAAAGAGATCGTCGCACTGTTTTTGTGCAGCAACTTGCCGCTCGTTTGCGCACTCGCGAGCTCAAGGAGTTCTTCGAGAAGGTCGGACCTGTCAATGAGGCTCAAATTGTCAAGGACCGTATCAGCCAAAGATCCAAGGGGTAAGCCGAGGCAAACTAAACCTATCTAGGGTCCCATCGCTAACAATATGCAGAGTTGGTTATGTCGAATTCAAAAATGAGGAATCCGTTACTCAGGCTCTTCAACTTACTGGACAGAAGCTTTTAGGTATTCCTGTCATCGTACAAGTCACAGAAGCCGAGAAAAACCGGCAAGCCCGAAATCCTGAAGCTTCGGGACCTCACCCCAATTCTATCCCTTTTCACCGTCTTTATGTCGGCAACATCCACTTCAACGTCACCGAGCAAGACTTGCAGGCTGTCTTTGAGCCGTTCGGCGAGCTTGAATTCGTTCAACTCCAGAAAGATGAGAACGGCCGCAGCCGCGGCTATGGCTTTGTCCAGTAAGTTCTTCTATCCATTTACTGTACTATTTACTTACATTCCCAGGTTCCGTGATGCTGGCCAGGCACGAGAGGCACTGGAGAAGATGAACGGCTTTGATCTAGCTGGACGTCCTATCCGCGTCGGACTCGGAAACGATAAGTTTACCCCTGAGAGTACTGCCAACATGTTGCAGAGATTTTCCGGACAGAACCAAAACCAGAACTTCCAAGGTTCAGCTTTCTCTGGTTCCGGCGGACGAGGCCCTCAGTCCTCAACCTTCGACCGAGCTGGCGGTCGAGATAATGAGAAGACTGGAGGTGCTAGTGCTCTTGATGACACCGATGTCGCTGGTGTGAACTTTAACAACTATAGTCGCGATGCATTGATGAGGAAACTCGCTCGAACCGATGATAGCGCCACCAACGGCCATGACGAGCGCCAGGTGCTCAAACCCAAGACAGAGACGAAGCCATTGCCTGTTAATGTCAACATGGCCAGTCGCTGTGTTGTGTTGCACAACATGTTTGATCCTGAAGAGTATGCATCTCGGCCATTTCACTTTGAACAAATGCTGACACTTCACAGAGAGGAAGGCACCGATTGGGTCAAGGAGCTCGAGGACGATGTTCGTCAAGAGGCCGAGAGCAAGTATGGACATGTGGTTCACATCTCGGCTGACCCCAACTCCAAGGGTGACATCTATCTCAAATTTGACAAAGTCCAGGGAGGCGAGAATGCCATCAAGGGCCTAAATGGCCGATATTTCGGCGGACGAATGATCGACGCGTCTCCTGTTGTAGATGCCGTCTACAGCAGTTTGTTCTCACGTACCCGGGCAATTTAAGCTAATATTTGGCTTGTCAACAACGCTCTCTAGGACTCTCGCAGGTTAGCAGAGTCCATATCAACTGGCTGAAGAGCACCACTAAGAATTTCTGGTGATCAACAGACTTGAAGTCTCCGCTTTTTCCCCCGGATTTTCCTCCATTGATCTATTTACGATCCTCGAGCATGACCCCTTTCAAAAATTACGACTCATCTCACATCAAGGTTTTCAAGTTTCGAAACATCACATATCCTTTTAACCAAATCACGGTGTCGCAGGTTTCCGCCCCATATCCCGACCTACCATATCTGGACCCGATGCGCACGCGCTCTCATCCGGATCAATGATCGAACTCCAGGTTCAGCACTCGTTTAGTCGCAAGGACCTCTGCTGATGTCTGTACCTTAGGAAGTCTTCCCCTTTTAATCGAGAAGGGGCAGCAACCCAGTTTTGCACCTTTATTATCTGAATAGTTTGTTACAATATAGAATGTCTAGAGCGTGATTATTTATTATCTTTATTGTGACCATGTACAGTGATATACAAAAGGTAAGGGGGGATATGAAATATGGTCATTTCTTTACTGATAATGCCCAGCGGCTCTCATCAATGTATCTCCTGCTTCATAGGAACGGGGTGTGCCCTGTGTGATAATTACAGAGGGTGTCGATTCACCAGGAGCAGAGTACCTGTTGAGAAGATACATGCTCTTGGGTCTAGTGTAAGTCTTGACGGTAGTCTCGAAGTATTGTGGAGTGTTGAAAACAGCGAACATGACTCTCTTTGCTTGCGATCTACTTCACTCATAAACTCGATCTGAAGAGGACGTGTTCCGTGGTGTTAGCTAGACTGTATTGCTTGAACATATCAGCCTGCTTCAATCTCACTCTGTCTCATTCCTTCACCTATTGTTTCGCCGAACGTTCGTCTGGATCTTTGTTTCCGGGTGTTATCTGGCTGATTGTCTACTCCTTCTCTTGATCTTTAAGTCAGGCACCATAGCGAGTGCTATTGTTTCTGGAGAGCTCTCTCTGAAATGTCCTATTGATCACTCTTAGCAAGGTTCTTAATCCCCCCCAGCCTTGTTGAATCAGACTGGGCCCCGGTTTCCTGAGCTGCCGGCCACTGGCAGTGTCAGTGTCAGTGTCAGTGCCAGTGCCAGTCAACTGAGCAGTCAGTCACCTTGAAAGGGAACTTTTTAGGGGAAAATGTTTTGATGCCACTGGATTCTCTCTCTCTATTTCTGATCCAGCAACTTCTTGATTCACCCACGATCGTAAAATATAAGATCCCTGGTGATATTTACGTGAGAGTAAGCTGATATCTTTCATCTATCACCCTCAAGTTCCTCGTCAGTCTTGATTTCTCGCTTGGCAAACAAGAAGGGATTCATCCCGGAGTGTGCCAAACACAGGACGAATATCAAGCAAAAAAGTTTGGCTCGGGCTTGTTTTTTCAGCCTCTCTCTCCCCTACACTTTAGCCTCTCAGCAAAGTGTACTCATTATTTGGCCTCCACATATTCCTATTTTCATTCTATTGTTCCCTTACCGAGCATCGCGCTTTTCCTACCTTACTCTCCAATACTCGAGCAAGTTTGCTCTGTCGATGATGACACACGAGTATAAAACGTCCTCTTCTACTGACAGTCACTTCGCGCCGAGTCAACCCTCGTCAAAGTGGTCTTCCAGCATTGGGAGTCGTGATACCAAACCTTCCAACACGAACACCATGTTGAGTATCAACTTCTCGACACCTCTCGCGGGAGCTGCTCGATCCGAGAGGATCAAGCAGATGACCAACAATCACGTAAGTCAACGAATCCCTTTATTCTTTTGCTTGCTTTTCTATCCGTCGCAGCCCATCTCCGGGGCGGCCACTGACATTTATCACCTCACAGCCCGCCTTTGAAAAGGCTCGTATGTCGCAGGAGATACTTGTAAAGATCCAGACATCTCTTCGCCGCATGCCTGGTGTTTCTTCCAAGGAATCCAATGAGATCATCACAAAGCTGCAAGAAGTCGGGCAAATCATCAGCTCAGAGACGAGTCAGCTCGTTGATGCGCTTATGAACCTGACACTCGATCAAGAGGATACGGACAAGGCCATCGCCCGAATGAGTATCGAGGCCAATCTTGCCAAGGCGGAGGCTGATGACCAGAGTCAAAACCTGGGCAGCCTCCGTGCCGAACTGGCGGATGAGAAGGGCAAACGCCAAGAAGCGGAGGCCGAAGCCGCCAAACTCAAGAGTCATCTCGAGAAGCACATGGATGAGTTGAAGTCTCTCAAGGCGAAGGTCCGTGATGGTGGCTCTGAGGGTACCATATCTAGCGCCGTTCACGATGAGTTGGTCAAGGTACGCAGTGTGTTCTATATCACTCTAACAAAACTGACGATAGTATTTAGAAACTTGAAAACTCTATCAAGCACATAGAGAACCAGCCCAATGCTGGCCGATCCACGTTGTCCATGAGCAACTCCAGTCCTGACTCTGTGGAGCGTGCTCTTGAGACCATCGCTGAGGCATGCCCTGATAGAAACCTCGCACAGAAGTCTATCATGTCTCTGCGTCCTAATGGCACGGACTCTCCCAACAAGGCTGTTGGTATGAATGACGGCGCTCTTCAGTCTCAGCGTCCCTCCTCTGCCTTGCAGAATAGTCGTCCCCCCAATCTGCCCACGCGCTTTGGCTCTCACATTGTGCCTCCTCCTTCTCGCCCAGGCTCTGCTGCTCCGAGTGAGCGCCGATTCAACCAGTGGGGAGCTCCTCCTACTCCTGTTCAGAGCCAGCCTCGCTACGCAGTCCCTCCTCCAAATGGCGCTGGACCTCAGTCCATGTTTGGTCGAGCTGCCCCCCGTCGTGGCTTCAGCAACGGTACCTATCGTCCTAATGCACCTGAATTTTATCCTCAATCCTACGGGCAACCTGACAGGGGACCGCCTGCCCCTGGCAATGGCGGATTCGGCCAGCAGCGCCGGGAGTTTTACCCTCCTACCCCTTCTCACAACCGCAATAAGTACAGCCGCTTCCGCGATCCCGTCCAGGCTCCTGATTTCGCCGGCCCTCCTGGCGCTCTGACTACTCGTCCCTCTTTCCCTGGCCCCCCTATCCATATCACTGAAATGACTATTGGGGCGTGGCATGACCAGCTGACGGAACTCTACACGACTGTCCGCCTCTTCGTCGATGTCTATGCTGACAAGCCGACTTTTGTCAACCCTATGGATCTTTCCAGCACTCGTCTCTGGCCTGTCCTCTTGGCTACTTATCACCCTCTCTCAGAGACAGAGGCAATCTCCTACCTTGACTTTCACCTCAAGGACAGAAGTTCCAAGTCTTGCCTTGTCACTCGCGTCATCATCGACTACATTGTCAATCGAGTCTGGGTTCCTCGGGCTTGGATGGGTGCTGAGACTGACGCTACTTACGGCATTGCTGAAGTTGAGAAGGATCTTGAGAGAACTCAAGGTAAGGCACTAGCCCAGATGGATAATCAAAGTGATGGACTAACAAATATTGCAGGCCAGACCGCCGTCCGTCGACAGCACATCCTTGATCGACAGGCGGCTATCATTGACTCTATTCTCAAGCTGGACAGCTTCGAGGAGTTCAGCAAGGTCCGTTGCCGGGAGATCTCGGACGTCATCCTTCACATGGTGGAGCCACTCCTAAACCCTACCGCCGATCCTGAGACTACCTACAGCGAGCTCGAGAAGGTCTCATCTGCTGCCTGGGCTCTGTCAAGCCGCATCCTCAGCAGTCGACTGACATTTGACTTCCGCTTCCCTGAGATCGGAAGCCGATTCTCTCACCAGTCCATGTACCCCATCTGGCCCGACTCTGATCCACATGAGCTTCAGGCTGAACATTGGCGAATTGCTCTTGTCACTACGCCTGTTGTGACCTGCCGCAATGACACCGGCTCAAACATCTCTGCTCACTCAGTTTGTATGGCTGATGTTGTATGCATGCGATGAATGCATCACCGTTAACCTCATTGTTGTTGATCTGTTCGATTAACGTGAGGGTAAGAGACCTCTTGGTCTAGAGAACCACAAGGTTCTTTCGAGTACGGTGAACACTACCACTGTACCATAATGTCACACTACTGTTGACACCGATTACGCACAGCCACGATGCTGTGACTATCTAGAAGGGGAAGATACATTCCACCTAACAGCACGACTTAGAGCTGGTCGTTCACAAAAATCAGGCGGTCACGGGCGTTTAATACTTTGATTTCAGGGAGATTTGCTTACCTTTCTTTTTTTTACGCGCATTTTTTCTACATGCACAACGGCATTGGGTTCACTTGACGGCAGGATATAGGCCCCCTCATATCGCAACTCATAACCCTTCTGGAGATTACCGAGATCTATACCCCAAAGACGGTGTTGTTTCTTTGCATTTTCTTTTCCGTCGTGGGGAAAACAGGTATAAGGGGGTTTCTGGTGGTTGAAGATGCAATCAATCGTCGGGGGACAAAAGCAATTACTTACTAAGGCACTGGGTTTTACGATCAGTCATGGGAATTGTTGCGGTCTCAAAGAGGAAATGAGGCAGATACATTCAAAACAGATGTAGATGCGATTGATTTTAGGGGTAATAATTGATTTTGACGCATTAAAATAGCGAAACTAATTGTGATCTGGTGTTCTCGTGAGAGTCACCCCAGTCTTGTTGGCCTGTGAGACCATCTTGTTATAATCTATAGGAAGCCCCGAACTCCTGGTATAAATGAAAAGCAGAATACCACCACCATAATAGTAATAATAATACAATAGAGGAAAGAAATCGTAACCCCAAAAAAAACCCAGGAGCTATTATAAAGTGAGTGTCTAGTGACGAGGGCCCTGAGGAGAGCTACGCCCAGACTTGCGATCCAAGCGTCGCACAACAGCACCAAGAACAACCTTGAGAATTCCATCTGCGGTCAAAGCCTTACTGTTGTCCGAAGTAGTGGAATTCCAAGTTGCTGTATCAACCATATCGCGAATACCCTGGTCAGCGAGATCATCGTCGAGCTCACGCAGGGCCTTAGTAGCACCAAGTTCGTTGCCAACCTGGAAGAACTGGATGCCAACTTGATGAGGAGGAGCCTCGATCTGGTCAAGCTTCCTGGCATGATGAACGATAATGCTCTCTGGGTCGTCCGTAGGACATCCGTCGGTGATCACGATGATGTTGACTGGCTTGGTCGAGTCAATGTTGGCCGCCCGACGGGAGAGATGGGCGACGTAGGGTTTGAGAATGCTGTGAAGACGAGAACCAGTTGGTGTTGCTCCGCGAGGACGGACCGACTCGAACAGACGCTGAACTTGGTTGGCATCACGGATCTGGAAATATCCTCCGGGTGCTTGGACTCCAGTCCCGGCGGCTTGTGATCGATGGTTCAGGAAATAGACATCGATACCATCGGGGTCATGAGAAGTACAGATCGGGGCAATAGTGCTCAGGGCCTCTCGAACCTCCCTCCACGATCGACCAGCCATGGATCCAGAGTCGTCAATGACAAAGATGGTATCGAAAGTAGAGAGAAAAGCATATTTATCTTCGGCACTGGTGATGCTCGACATGCTAGGAGCTGGTGAAACTGCACGCTGAGGAACATCGAGAAGAGAAGCTGTCTTTTGAGTGGACTCGTAAGTAGGAGGAGCCTCCTCGGGAACATCGAGGAAGGGATTGTTGTTGTTGTTGTTGTTGTTCTTGGTGTTTGAGTTTGAGTTGCCCATGCCGAGATGAGTGTGATTCTCGGTGGAGGAGGACTTTTTGGCTGAGAATTTATCCTTGATGCGGCTGAACATTTTTGGTGATGAAGGTGAAGCAGCGTGAGGCATGTCGCGGAAGGTGATTTTATAAGTGTCTAGAGAGTTGGGTTGAAGATTTGAGTTGAGGCTGTGAGTCACGCGTATTCTTTGTCGTGAGAAGCTTGTTCACAAAGTAAGTTCAATGATGTGAATGGCTTTGAATAAACTTCTTGTTGTTCACGTGGATTGTGAGTGAGTGTTGATTGATAATAGCAGTACCTGATCTGAGGTGACCATGGCAACTCTTTATATCAGCCATGCTACATGTCGATGTTCATTTAGTGTAAGGCATAATAGCATTAGTTGCTCCAGGCGAATGAAACTATCACCATCCATCGTGTTTGTTCATCTCCAGTGCCACTTGCACCGCCTTAGAAGGCAGTTTCGCCATTGTCGCAGAATCAATTCTATGGTTCGCCTGGGCCGCCACCAGGGAGGGACACGAGGCATTCATGTGACCCCTGTACAGGGCCCCCCGGACATAGCCTCCACCCCCACTGCATGCGCAACAGAGAGTCCGCTTACAGGCCAACAACTGGCCAATAGCAAATCATATTAGGGGCTCAGCCCTGTCATGTCAAAGCCCGTTCCATGCTGCTGGATCTGCCTAAGGTAAGGTAGATCTGGACTGACTTTTTGTCAATGACAGGTTGGACCCTTGCAAAAGCTTTTAGTTTAGCACTGGATGATCAATTCGAGATTATAAGGCATATTAAATGGTAGTGAAATCCTGAGGCATTCTTTTACCTCATGCTTGAGAAAGTACAAACAATTCTGACATCAAATATCTCAACTCTACCCGGCCTCATTATGATGTAACCTCTTGTTGGTGTATCAAGAGGCTTGCTTGTCGTACCTGAGTGACCTCCAATCTCCCCGATCTGGTCTTTAACAGGCTTCTGACATGCAGCTCAGACCAATCAAAATACCCATTCATATTGTCCCTCTTGCGGGGTTATCCCTGGCGTTGGACATCTGGACGAACCATGAGGCACATGGATGCCTCGTGCCGGGCTGTGCCCATCAGTTCAGCCTTGTATCAGAATATCAGTAGGATTTGGCATGGCGTTGCAAATACAAGTGTATCTTGAGTAAACAATCACCTGTTGCATACTTTCAAGTATACTTTTCTCTGCTAAACACGTTACCGTTTGCAGCAATTGACACACATTGCGGATGTTTCAATGTTTTGCGCAAATGCGCACTTAAACAACACACCATGACAGCAATCATATATGCAGGCCAACAACTGCCTTCTACGGTCAGAAAACTACAATATATTCTATACTTCCAAACTACCTTCGCAATGAAGTCAGGTTAAATGTACTAGTACCTATTGAGGTATATTTCCAGATACTCAAATGTTGATTGTGGTAGAGCCAATATTTGCACTAGACTCTGCGCTAGCTTTTCAATTTCAATCCGTCAGGACTCTTACTTATCTTCAACTACCTACTCTGACCTTGTCAGTTGATATTTTACACATTTACAATAGAAATCTTCGACTCTTGGCTTCCCGCGCCCAGTGCAACTCCATGCACCTTTGTGACAGTCACACATATGGGTCACCAGTCCGTCAAATCCTTGAACGACAAGAACATGAGATGCCGGGGCTGCTCATATTAGCAAAAGAGCGTCCAAAGTTATAGCAATGCATCTGGTCGTGTTTTCAACTCGTCTGTTTTCCCATGTAAAAGACACTGGTCAAATAAAGCTTCTTGACGCGCCAACTGAGCCTCGAATATTCCGACAACACTGGTAATCCCGAAGCAGCAGTCGCTTGTCCATCACTTCAGTGCTAAAGCTGGCAGTCATCAAGCATTAGAAGGCCTACGAATATCTCATCGACTTCGCAGAAGAGTGAAATAAAATTAGTGAGAGGCTACTGAGAAACCTCTTGCTCCTCCAGCCTTCAGAAGGCATTCAGCAGCAAACCCCAGCCTTTATGATACCACGGAACTATGGTTTTCTAATATGATAGGAGGCTCAGATCCTACCAAGTACTGTCAAGGAAGGCTGTGCTAAAGTCCCCAAGCTGGTGGTAGAAATGTCAAGGCTTCAATAGTGAGGGTTGGTGAAGAATCTAAACTGAGATGACGGGAACTGATTATTGCAAAGTGATAGAGGAATGCAATATGAGCCCTTTCCCTCCAGAGTTTAGGCTAGGTTCTCATGCATGAACTTAGACTAAAGCCATCAAGATAAGGTTAATTGAAACGACTGATGGCCACCCCCTGGTTAATCCTAGTTATTTCTCGTATAAGTGCCCCTCGGGCTTCCGAACTACCTTCAAGGGAATGGAGGAACTAATGTATCGGTCATTTTCTTCAAGAATTATGTTGCAAATCTTATTCAATTCCAGCGAGTGTATCGACATCGTCTACTATTAACAAAGTATAGGCCAAGAGTTAAACAAAAGGAAGAGGCCACCATGAATAAAAAGAAAAATGTATAACGAGGTCTAAACACCCGCTAGATTCCATGGAAAAAGGCTTCAAAAGATCCCCACGATTATCTCCTCCAGCAGTCCATGATATCCCTCCAACTGCTTTCGAGGACGCCGCTTCTTCCAATACTTTTACCCAGTAAGTCTCATCCCCTCCGGAGTCAGAGTCTTTGAAAAACCACACCTCATACGCCGCGTCATGCAGTAAGGAGAAACCCACAGTATTCCCCTCCAATAATCCCTACTTGATTGCTCCCTGGCAAGACAGAGCATGTTGAAACAGACCGAAGACACAACTTGAAACAAGCTGCTCTCTCAGTCACAAAAAAGGTAGCTGGCAGAATCTGCTAGTTTTCATACAGTTTAACAAAATGTTCGTCCTATCCCATCGACTTGCTATCGAATTTCAAGGACGCCATTATAAGATAGCTTGTTAAATTTAAGCTGTCTTGGGCTTGGGGCGGGGGAGACCCTGCTCTTGGCGAGTCTTGAGATCGATCTCGGCGAGGCCCAAGCTGGCATTGTAAAGCTGAACGCAGTTGATGAACTGCTTGAGAAACATAAATGGAAAGCTAACACCGGCAATTATCCAAGGTACTGTAGAATCCATCTTGTTCGCACGTGCAAGCTCGAGAGCAGCAGGGCTGAAGGGGTCGGGGAAGATCTGGGCGAGGATCGAAGTGTTGACTTGAGCACCAGCCTGAAGCTCGGCACCGACAGTCTGGATTGGCTTGATGAGGTAGGGCGAGACGAGAGGAGACGAGAAGCAGAGGAGGTAGAGAGCGATGAAGAAGAGCTCGTTGAGAGCGCAGAGGGCGAACAGGACATTCTAGGCGCAATCAGTACATAACACAGATACCAATGTTTCAAGATGCATACCTTGTTGGTGTAGTAGAGGCGCAATAGCCAGTTCTTGCTCTCATCAATGCTCTTGTGGCTGGCGTTGGTGCCTGAGACAACAAGAGTAGCATACATATGCATGTAGTGGCTGGCAAGGTCAAGAGCAATCAAGCCCTGGAAAACAATGGCCCATCGAGGGAAAGCGGAAGAGAGGAAGACAATAAGACAGGCTGTAGTACAGCGATCTGTGACCATGTCTAGAACAGCGCCGAAGCGAGTGGACTGTTCGTAGATACGCGCGGCGTAGCCATCGAGGGCATCGAGGAGACAAGAGACGCTGTAGAGGAACGAGCAAGTACGAGGATGGAGGGGCATGTAGTAGAGTGACGCGATAGCAAGGACGATGCGCGCGTAGCCTGAGTTATCGTTAGTAAACTTTGACTTGATTTTTGGAAATGATTTCTCCTTATCATACCAATGATGTTGGGGATGAATAGGAAGATGTTCTCGCGAGGGGCATCGTCCGAAGCATCCGCGACGCCGTTGGCAGACCCGTTGCCGTTGGATCTAGCTTCAGGCTCCGAATCAGAAGGGGTTTGGGCCTTTGCGGCCTGTCGTCGAGTTTGCGGGCTCATGGTGTTAATTGGTTTCGTATTATTGTACGTGAAAGGTGAAGCTTCGAGTTGTCGTGATTATCAAGGTGGTGTTGGTGTGGCTTATCATGCAGCGGCGGCGGAGTTTGGATCGAGATAACGGACAGATTCTGCGAAAGGGGCAGGGATTACTTGGCGCTGTTGAAGCTATCGAAGAGGCTAAAGAGAACTTGTAGGTACGTAGAGCTGTCGCGTTCCGCGAGAGGTTAACAAAAGAGACTCGTTGAAGGTGTCAGAAGGAGTGGATGTGAAGGAAGAAAATAGAATCTTAAGAGGAAGCTCCAAAAAGTCGAGTCGAGCGGAGGTGATGACGAACGGCGGAAGGTAAGGTAAGCTTAGGTTAGAGGCTCCCTTTCCATGAGATGCTCCCGCCAAGCGAACAACAGGGGGTGGTTTTTCGGTAGTCTCGGACATGTTTAGAACTTGGCTGCGTGTATATTCAGCGGCTCGGGGTGTTGATTTGCCCGTTTTCCACTGGCCGAGAGCTCCAAATTAGCACCAGCCGCAGATTGATCCCCTGAAATTGATATCCGCTCATGGCAAATTGTCAGCTTAGAAAGAGGGCGCCTACTCCACTTTCAAGGTCGATTTCTTGGATATTTGCCAATTGAACAACTCATCATCTCACTATTAAGACGTATGATTTGCTCATGAAAGTCTCGAGATCCAAGGTTTCCAGTCGCATTGATTGTGAACTCGGCCTCGGCTTGTCGAGACAACATATGTTTTTACCATGTCATGTCACGACTTGTCTGATCAAGGCATCAATTCCAGAGCGTTATATCCGGCTAACATGCGTAGCAAGACATCGCACTGGTAATAATACCAGAACAGATAGAGTTGTGATTAGCTGATTAGTTACGGATACTCTCTAACATAGATTAGAAGCATTAGCGGCAAAATGTTCAGGTCACAGCCCCTATGAATTTTCGCGGTCGAGGTTGTTTTTGTATAGATAAAATTGAGGTTAAAGAGCCCTCAAGTTCCAACACAAATGCAAGCTTTGGTGATCTGCCTTTAGCTCCTTACGTGTAATGACGGTTGGTTCTTGATGACCGTGAACCCGATTATCATGACACCTGAAGCCACAGCAATTGCCATTGAGGTCGAGAGAGACGCGCAGTGAGCGGATTAGGCTATTAAAGAATCCATTTAGTCGCAGACATTGTCGTACAGACCCCGCAACCTTATCAATGAATGCGAGTCAACACATGGCACTATAGGTCGATGAGTAAAACCGTGGCCTTAAACCCGCAAGCCCAAGACCTTCCGCTTTGTAGAAACACTCAAACACTACGCGGACTTGAGACTGTAACCCTACCGGTGGAACTGTTGATTCAGCTGGGTCGACAGCCTCGATTCAATAGAGTTCGACTGGGACTACGTGTTGTTGTCAGTGGTTGGTTGAGCAGTCATGATATATGAGCGACCAAGTATCCCTAGGACCCTGACCTTGGCCACCATTCACACCAATATGCACAATGGCAACTCAATGAGAAACTGATGTCTCAGTCCAAATCACCCACTCGTTCCCAAACTCCAAAGCAAAGACTTTTGTGATATCTCATATCTAAGGGTCTCTAACTTCAAGCACCAACGCGCCTCGCTTCGGAACGACTCCCACTTCCCGTCCCGTCTGTATATATTTCTTGGTAGCTTGGCTAGAACTGTGGTAGTCGCGCGCCAAGCAGTATTGAATCGCTTGATTCTGTAAGCCATTGAATCAGTCTGACTGTGGCGGTCAACTAAAAATCATTAGTTTGCGGGACTTTCAAACTGCACGTTGACTCAGGCGGCAACCGGCAACTGAAGTGTCCCCGAGTTGTCGATTGTCGCTTGCTCACTGGTATGAGAAACAGCGAATATCAGTCGGTTGGTGGTTTTACGAGCTGCAGACACGCCAGAGGTCTGAAAATTCTAAATAGACTCAAGGGAGCTAGCGACAGGCGTAGCTTAGCAGAAAGCGGCAATTATGTCAAAGAGCAATTTCCAGAACAGTCCCTCCGTCTGTCGCATTAGGTTTTCCCAACTGATAGATATTCGGGAGTCCCGGAGAGTGGAGGGACTTACGGCATAGCCGAGACACCAGACAGTACCGTACAGTAGTGCGGCACGCAGATGGGACCCTTGTTTTGCCTGAGGAGCTTGTTAAGCGCTTGCGTTGAGGACTGAGGTATGCTATAAGGTTAAGTTTGCTAGGGTTCAAGTGGGAGGCACAGTTGTCCCCTGGAGTTTTGGTTGTCACTCGCGGGCCGGAGGCTAAGAAAGGCAAGTCTGGGGACGGCGGATCCTGACCCTGGTGACGATCTTGGGACGGTCATGTTGAAGAGCCCGAGCTTGAGACTTTGATGGTCTGGGGGAGGCGATTTGTCGTGGCTAGCTGGGCTGCCAAGGTGAGAAGGGGAGAGATTAACTTAGACGGAGCTCTTAGCCTGGAATAAGCCTCCATCCTTGAGCTACTGTAGAGAGCTGATAACTAGTCGCTGGTGGTAAAACGGCGGTGCCTTGCAGCAGTGAAAACCAAAAACCCCATGTCAAGTGAAGCCGCTACTGCAGCTAGCTCATCTCACTGCCGGTTGCTCCGTTCCGTCGTTGCGTCTCATCACAAGTGACAGATACTTGAGCAGCGAGTCTCGGTGCGTACCGCAGTCTTATCCACAGGCAAGCTATTGCCAGGGTATGTATTCGTGCCAGTCGGGTTCAATCCAGGTGCTCAGTTGAGGTACGCCAGGAACCACGCCCAAGGATATGGGCTCTCGGTATCGTCCCGTTTTCCCGTCTCGTCGTTTCGATAAGCCGTCTTAGCGTCATGGGTTACTAACAGCATGTACCAGACAGGCAGGCAACGCGCATCTGGAGACGGTCAGGTTGATGCAAAGTCATGTACCTGGGGTTCTGTGGATCTCGACGTTGTACTCCGTGAGTTAGGTTAGTTGTCAAGTCACCCTTTAATCCCTCGCTGGTTACGGCTTGAAGGACCGCTGAAACGGGTGTTTGCGGCAATACTTTGGATGTCGTGTAACCCAGCCAGATTAACGTGGGAGGTTTTGGAAAATCGGAGTGATGATCGTATGCTAACCGCCTCAGACCTGGGAGATGATGCCTCTATTGAGCTTGGTGATGGGCTATATTGATATGTCACCTACAGTCAGGTCAGTATTGTCATGAAAACCATGAACCATTTGATAACCGCCCCCATGATTAAAAGCATCAATCCACCAAAAGCCTCCCGCCTCTTGGGGCTGTCTTGAACAGATCATTAAGCCAGGATTGGTTGGGATCATCTCGCCCTATTTCTCTAGTTTCTGATCCCTGATCCGCAAAGTGCAGTGTAGGCCAAACCCTATCCGGATAGCCAACGTTGGGTCTGGTCTCGACAGCAGGTGTATGCATGCTTGTTCAATTCCTCTAAAATCAGACGATTTTTGGGGTTTCGTGTCTTTGTTCATCCACCAAGCTTGTCTTGTCTTGAATTGGCTTCTCGACTTGTCCGTCTTAGTGCCCCCCACGATACACGTCACTGACGGTATGGGGGCATGGGTCCTAGGGTTGGGAAGAATTTATTTCCATCGATGGTGGTGATATGGTCAGGATGAGGAGGGAGAGTATGTATGTTGTCAGTTGAGGATTGTTTCACTGGGCAATGGCGAATAGAGGACTTGTAGACAAGGTGTAGACATGTAGTTATACATATCGGATTACTTCCGATCAATTCCCCAAAGAAGGATTTATTTGCTTGCCATTTCAATTGGCTGATTCTTCCTTACAGAGTCTTCCCACTGCAAAGATGGATGGATGGATGGGTGGCTGGCCTTGGGCTTGGCCTTGTCCGCTCCGGCTAAAAGAGAACTGCCAGGGATAAAGTTTGAGTTTCAAGCTTTGGATCGTCCATATCAGGGCCATTCTAGCCATTTTCTTTGAATTGCTGTCAAACATCCTTGCCCCTGTTCCTGTCTGAGTACATACATGCCACAGTGGTGCCTCTACCTAGTGCGTACGTACATGTTGCATTTGCCGCTTGTTACAGTAAAAAAGAGACACTCTTGTTGATCCCTGCTTGACGCCACGCCTGTACCTTCAACCTCCGAATGCCTACGTACAGCACTTACTTTCTGGCTGCGTTTGAGCCTCGGGCCTTAAAGGTGTTAGCTTGTTATGAATCTCGAGGTTCAAGGCGCCCTTTCGCTTCATGTTGGAGCTAAGCTAAGGTACCCTAGCACTAGCACTTAGGTGGTAGTGACCCTCTCGCCTCACCTTCAGTGCCTTTTAGTTGGTTGGGTCACTTTTTGTTTAAGTCGAGCTGTGGATCGTCACTTTTCACTTTTTACCTTTCACCTTTCACCTCTCACCTACAGTCTCTTCTTTAACTAACCCCATCCCATCCCGTGTCATTCTGCGAAAGGTCCTTTACCTCAAACCTCCTCCTCCTCCTTTCTCTTGACTCGCTCTCTTTCCTCTCCTCTTCTCTCCTCATAATTCTCCTCTCACTCCCGATCGACATTCCACCCATTTACGCCTCACATCGGACAACACTTTCAGTCGAGACCCATTCGGCCGAAGCTAATAAGATCTTCACCCCTCGTTCCTATCTGTGGCTCTTGTGTCCGTTTTTTCTCAGTTTTCCCCAGCTTCCCCTCTATCAAGCCAAACCGCCACCTGCGCCAGGTAGACTAGATCGTTGTGAACATCTTTGTGTGAATTGGCCTAGCCTCGAGGTTGCCCAAAACTTGCGACTATAGATCCACATACGATTTAGTTAGTGTACTTGAACTCGCTCCCCAGTTCGGGTCGTCACCGTCTTTTTCGATACTTACTTTTGTTCACATCAAATTGATCTTCGAACAAGCTTTACCGTATCATGTCGCCGCATCCTACTCTCAAGGCGACTTTCGCCAGTCGAGCTGAGACAGCTACCCATCCTCTCAGTCGACATCTCTACAAGCTCATGGACCTCAAGGCCTCGAATCTTTGCCTCAGCGCCGATGTCGCAACCGCTCGCGAACTGCTCTACTTCGCCGACAAGATTGGTCCCTCCATCGTCGTTCTCAAGACTCATTATGACATGGTTGCCGGCTGGGACTTTGACCCTAGGACAGGCACTGGTGCCAGGCTCGCCTCACTAGCACGCAAGCATGGTTTCCTCATCTTTGAGGATCGCAAGTTTGGTGATATTGGCAATACGGTCGAGTTACAGTATACTAGTGGTGCTGCGCGCATCATCGAGTGGGCACATATTACCAACGTAAACATGGTTCCAGGCAAGGCCTCGGTTGCATCTCTGGCCCACGCTGCCAACCGATGGCTCGAGCGATACCACTACGAGGTCAAGACATCTATCAGTATTGGAACTCCCACCGCCAGTCAACTGGACGAGGATAGCGAGCGTTCAGACAACGAGAATCAGAAGGACACGCCGGAACCTGCTCGCGCAGACAGCGGTCGAAAAGGTAGCATTGTTTCCACCACCACCGTCACCCAACAGTACGAGTCGGCCGATTCACCACGTCTCGTCAAGACGATTCCTGAGGGCGATGAGACAGTATTCCCCGGCATCGATGAAGCGCCGATCGAGAGGGGCCTGCTTATCCTGGCACAGATGTCGAGTCAGGGCAACTTCATGAACAAGGAATATACGCAAGCATGTGTAGAGGCCGCACGGGAACACAAGAACTTCGTCATGGGCTTTGTCTCACAGGAGTGCCTCAACACAGAACCCGAGGATGACTTCATCCACATGACCCCCGGCTGCCAATTGCCCCCTGAGGGTGCGGACGAGAATGAAGCCATCAAGGGTGATGGCAAGGGTCAACAGTACAACACGCCACAAAAGATCATTGGTATTGCCGGTGCGGACATTGCTATTGTTGGACGCGGGATCATCAAGGCAAGCGACCCCGAGGATGAAGCTGAGCGATATCGGTCCGCGGCATGGAAGGCTTACACGGAGCGGGTTCGTTAAGTAGCGAAAACGACTGGAAGTCGGGACGGCCTTGAGGTTCTTCGCGCGGTAGACAGGCTGCAATGGAGTTATTGAGATATCTAGCGGGTCTGACGTGAATATCATGACTGCATGGAGTATCTATGGAGTAACTCACTTACAAGAGAAATGAGACTTGGTTCCCTGATTGGGAATATCATCTAAGCACTAGGCCTCCTCCAACTGCATAAGCCCTGTTCCTCTCTACCTGCCTAGCCTGCATCAATGATACCAGGTTCAACAAAACATTACGAGAATGATTGTCGGAAAAGATACGAAATATGAATTGCAACGACGGGATAATTTGATTCCTTGCGTGTGCTTTCGATGCACCTCTCATGTCCATGGTTGTAGCTAATTCACTCCAACTGTATATATCCATTTCTTCCTTCAATAACGTGGGTCCATTCAAAGATGCACAGGGCTGAATTCCATTCTTGTAATGGATGCCCCACAATCAAAGTGACGCTGTTTTCTTGGAAGCCGGAGTTAGAGGACTTTGAAAGCTGATCCTCGTCCGCCGAGATCAACATAGACCTTCCCATACTCCACCTTAATCTTGACTTGACTTCTAGTCTACGAGGATCTATATCTCATACTACTTTACCACAACGTTACATGGATATTCTCTCCTAATTAGTATTCCCAAGGGAACAGCCATTCATACCGGTTTCCGAGGAAGCCGACATGACAGCAGCAACTGAGGATGCTGATGGTCCGCGTCTGAGGAAGAGAAGACGAATTGTCATATCGTGCACTGAATGCCATCGAAGAAAGCAGAGGGTCCGTAACTATAGATTACGATACATTTCTCTCATAAGAAACAATCGGACTGAAAACATCTCTAGTGCGACCGCGAACAACCATGCAGCAATTGCAAGTCTCGAAATAAAGAGTCAGCTTGTGTTTATGAAACAGGAGCCCCAACAGCCAAGCAGAGCAAGCAGACATCAAAAGCATCGCCGACTTACTCGGATACATTCGCTAAACAAGCCGAGCCATCACCACCACTGTCTGTTGGCTCATCGAATGAGAGGCCAGATGAGCCTCTGTCGTCCAAGGTAGCTGACTGGGGGTACGCTCATAATGGCGCGTCTACTATGGGTATACTCAAACGCATCGAGACGCTCACAAATGGTGAAGATGGGCCCCTGGATCTAACATCTCGCGATTCTTCTGGAGGCTCTCCCGGCAAAGAGCTTGCCCTCAAGGAAAAGTACAAGGCTATAATTCGACAATTACCCGCCCGGAATTACATCGAAAAACTCGTCGAGATGTACATGCGCGGCTTCAACTGGCAGTACTATCCGATAGACCCTGACATCTTTTATGCGCAGCTCGACGAATGGAATTCGTTGCCGTTCTCGGTATTCTCAGATGTCGGTCCCCGTGGCCTGAGCCCTGAACTGCGAGCCTTTCCAGCAGTCGTATTCCAAATCATAGCAACGGCCCTTCTCCTATTGCCTGAGAAGCCAGATTCCACCTTCGACTCGCTCAAATTTGCTGGAGGTATGAGATTCGAAGATTTGGCTGTCGAGTATAGCGAGTCAGGGCAGGCAGTTCTTGACCTTTTGGGGAAGAAGAACTTGTCTCTATCTACAGTGCAAGCACAATTTCTCAGAGCGTCATTCCACAAGTTTACAGCAAAAGTTACAGATGCAGTAAGTTCCTGTTAGGAGATGATACCGAGAGAAGCATCGACTGATGTTGGGCAGTGGCACACCATCGCAATTGCCATTCGCGATGCTCAGGACCTGGGAATGCATCGTGACAGCTTAGATCCAAAACCAAAGGATGCAAGCGTCGAGAGCATTCTCGAGAATCAATGGCTGATTCAGCGGAGGAGACGGATCTACATCCTGCTCGCCATCTGGGACCTCAACTGCGCGATGATCCTTGGACGTCCAGGAACCGTCGACTGGAATCAGACTCTTCCTACACCTCCAGTCGATGCGCCTATACCTCAAGATCGCACCAAGATGCCAGTGGTTCCTCGAAGTGAAGATGATCATCCTACACCGGTCACTCGGCTCTTGTGGAACTACGAACTCTGTGGGCCTTTGCGGGCAATTCAGAACCTTGAAGTCAGCGGTTCATACCCCATGGACCCTGCAAAGATTGACGAGATTCACCAAAGTATTTTGAATCTCGACAAGAAGATACCGGCTTCCTTTCGTATGGAGAACCCCGATACGCGGTGGGACCACTTGCCAGAGGCACACTGGTATCCAGCAAATCGATTCTACTTTGCGAGCCTTCATGAATTCAGTAAGATGGCTCTTCACAGGCCTTTTATCTTCAATCGCCTCGAGAGTCGAGTGGAGGCTATTCATGCGAGCCTGAAAACCCTCGAAATTCAGAAAATGACATTTGAAGGTTTACCCCCAGACTCGTGGAGGAACTTCATGTTATTCTTCGCTAGTTTCGATGCGATTGTACTCCTAGCATCCGTGTATATCTTGTTTCCACGCGAGCACACGGAGTACACCGGCAAGACGATAGAGCACTTTCAATGGACGATCGAACGGTTTTCGGCCATTCAAGAGCGCAACCCGTTGGCCAAGTCGGCTCAGGGCGTGCTAAGAGCTATTGTTGCTCGGTTCAAGAGAGCGATGAACAAAGCCCAGGCTGGCTCCTTGCCATCTCTAGTTACCAGCTCTTCAGAGGGGTCAATCAAAGCAAATGCAGACTCGACAACACCAAGTAGCTCATCTCTAGGTGGCAGTGAGTTTTCGGGGCTGGACTCGGCATGGATAGCACCTTCAGCGGACAACCTGAATGCGATGGCCCCTTTCTTTCCGACTGGAGATCTTGTTTACAATGACCTTACGGCGGGCCCCGGCATGACTATGCTTCCTCTACCCTTGCAAGATGGCCAAGGAGATATTGGCAATTATTCCATGTGGCAATTTGGAGGCGGATGGGGAGATGATACAGTTTGGCAAATGCTGAACCAGTTCCCTGCTGCCACGGACGGGAGCATTCCCGACATCATCTAGGATCTTGAAATTGCCAGATGGTCGAATCTTGTGGTAGACTCACCGTGCAAACAGTGAGCGTGTATGCTCTCCTTGACTCTCTTTTATTGGTTAGGATTGACTCACAGCCTGAGTTCAGATTTCACATTTTCAGCACTTGAGGAGGAGCCAGTGGAAACATGAATGAATCAAACTAAAATACTTGACAGCAAATATGCTGCCTAGGTTGTATTTGTTATGAATGAATGCTTCAAGGCAGACAAGCTGTCGTATCTCACAGTGCCTAAATAAGGTAGACTATATTCTCCATTTATACGAATCGTCGCTTGAAGTCTAACGCTACAGTCATTGTGATACAGCTTTAAACGGGCAAATGCTTGAATGAGACAGTGTGCCTCAGGGCTCGCCATGGCAGTCCATAGTGGCAAGGCGTTCTAGTCAATGCAGTTGCACGCGTACGGCAATAGGGGCGGCTCTTGATTGGACAGGTAATATCTTTGACACGCGGAGCATGTCGCTTGCACGGGCGTCTACATGATCAGGCTGAGGGCTAGAGCCCCGCGGATAGGCTGTCAGATAGACGGGAACTGAAGTTGGGGGCCTCAAGAGCCGATGTTGGTCTGCTGTGTCACCTACTGTACCCCGAAAACCAACGCAGTCATTATCTGTCTTCTGTGGTGGTGGCGAATAGTCAAGTCTTGTGCTTGATTTACTTGTGGCTGGATGTATTAGTCGCCGTATGTGCATAAAACCCACGGGTTTAGGTTGGAGGCGTTATGCGCACGTCTTTGTGTAATTGAAGATTATACAAGTTCCGTGCGAATATGAGACCAGGATAGCCTATGATATTTGTGGTTCATGGAAAGATTGGTTAGAAAATCATAGAATATAATACATGTCGAGCAAAGTGTACTGTATGTCTTTGAGGTCCCGTGTTTTTTGTCTATCAATGAGATGACAAGGCGTTTTCCAGATCAAACGGCAGAGTGGAGTTTGGCTATATGTAAGGCGAATCGACATAAAAAGCCGCACACTTGCATGACCATACATACGCAGTTAATTGATTGGTATGCCGAAATACAAACAGATTTCAGGAGAGAGAAACGAGAAACCAGGATATTGAATTAGTATTGGCCTCCTGAGTCCAGTATTTCGCACCCAATCATATACTCACGCCTGGCGAGATGGAAGTACCTTTGTAGTCCTTTGGTTTGTGTCGTCCTTCTATCAATAGGTGCTCAGGCGTGGCGTTTAACCCAATCAGGTTGACCCGGGGTTCGATCTTTCACCTTTGGCGCGCGTCTCCACTGTGGGTCTGCACCTGCAGCTTGCATGGGCAAGGCCGTGGGCTGATGATCCCTGTCTCAGGTCTGCTTAACTGTGATCGCTGACGGGAAGGAGCCAAGTGTGCTATAATAAATCGTCAATTTTAGTACCTAGAGGTAATATGAGATATCGCAGATTCTTGAATTACAGTTCCCAGCGGCGTCCCTTCAGTCATGTGCAGTTTTGAGATTTTTGCATTCAGAAAATCTGCAAATTTGACTTTTATCATAGGACTTAATTCCGTTTCCATGATACGTCCTTTTGAAAGATGATTAGGTCAGGGTTATAAATAAGGCTGTGCTCATCTTTTCTGTCACCACATTTTAGCCAACCCAACTTCGGCTTTTATCGAGGCAAGGTCGCAAGGAACACGACGTTTCAAAAAAAAAAAAGTTTTTGCGAAAAGTCGCACATCAAATCTAACTCGATCGCATTCCGTTGATATAAGATCAACATCAACATCATCATCTTCTTTTCACTAACAATTTTCCGTCTTTGATTCGACTCGATCGACCAAAGGAATCTCCAGTTGCCAATAACGAAGCCGAATCAAGAGCTCAGCTCAGCTCGGTTTGATTGCTTGCTTGCTTTTCTCGGCAACTGAACTCACTGACTCTTCTTTCCTTGTCTCATCTCCCCCAAACGTGCACACTACTTTACCTGCCGTTGCCTTCCCCTGCCTCGCCTTACCTTACCTTACCTTACCTTCCATACCTTCTTTACCTTACTTTTATACTCGCACTGCGCTGCACTGCACTGCACTTTCCTTTCTCCCACCCCCATACATACAAACCCAATCCCCTTGCGCCGACGGAGAAAGGGTACCTACCCAAGGTATCTACTACCTTTTGCCTTACTTCTTAGGGTGTGCATGTTGTTGGCTGGCTGCGTGCAATTACAGGGCCAACAGCTGATCTTTTTTTCTTTCTTCTCCCATTTATTATCCAACTCTCTCATAATCGAGAACTCTGACACGCGCCTTTCACCAACTCCTGTCTTCGCGCCACAAGAGACCTCCAGAATGGCAAACAATACTCAAATGAATGACTTGGTCAGTCGGTTTAATGCTCTCCAGGCCCGAGAAATGCCTGAGCAGAAATATATCAAGGTCTGAAATCCGCCCCCCTGTGCTTTCTGCAGTATCCTCCTTGTAACTTTATACCTATTGTCCGATCATTTCTGACTCTCATGACAGGACCTTGTAGAAAGATTGCATGCGCTGCAAGAAACAAATCATGTCCTCCAAGAAAAGCTTGCCGACGCTAACTTGGGTTTGAATCATATGAGCCAGCTCCGCAAACTCTATGAAGGCACTCGACTGCAATGCGAAACGCTCACTGTGGACCTCAGTAACATCAGGGTACATACATGTCACTCACCGGCGCGCAGAGCGCAGAAGCTAATATGTCCAGGGTGCTAATAACTATGTCTTTATAATCATGGACGGCAATGGCCTTATTGTACGTTCGATCTCGTCTTGTCTAATCTCATCCAGCTCGCCCTCTCAAGAGGCTGTCTGTCGTGAAAGAAGTCCTCACTAATTATCATGCAGTTCGACAATCGATTTATTAAGCAAGGCCGCGAAGGTGGTAAGCAGGCGGCGCATGCTCTACTTCTCTCGGTAGCGAGGCTTTGTCCTAGCCTGCCAACTTCGTTCGAAATTTTCTGCGACGTTCTGGTCAACATTGCCGAGATGGGCCGGGCCCTGGTGAATGATGGCAGCATTGACGACCCAAGTCTTTTTCATGAATTTGCTATCGGCTTTACAGAGTCCAAGTCTTCTTTCAACTTTATTGATATTGGCTTGAGTAAAGGAACACTGGTTCGCAAGATCCAAGGTGCGTCCAACGCCTGGTGAAATGGCCAGAAATTCATTTGACTGACGTGCATAGAAATGGCAACATGGCATTTGGGTTGCTATAACTGTAGACACGTCATGTTGGGCATCGGCCATGGTGTCCAATATGCTCCTTTTCTGCGCAGAGTCAACGAGGCCGGTGATGGCAGAATGTGTGTCTCCGTGATTCTAGGAGAACCTATCGTACGCGAAATCGAGGCCTGCGGCAACATTGTTCACGCGCTTGACGGCAACATATTTCGCACGACCAAACTCGTTGATAAGACTTTGATAGAGAAACCGAGTGTCCAGCTTACCGAGGCGATTAAGCCCCAGGGTTCGCCGGTAGCTCGCGCTGCAACGACACAAGCAGTACTGACACCCGCCACGAGTACTTCGTCCATGTCGCCTCCACAAACTTCCTGGGCCAAGGTCACGAAAAGCGCTACTCCTCCTCCCAAGCTTACCATGCCTCTACCTCCCAAACAGGACAAGACCAAGCTTGCGAGTAAGGCACCTCCTCAGCCAGCTTGGAGCCCTGGACCTCGGGGCCGTGATCCTCCCATCACAGTTGGCATTCCAGCCATGGAAGACATAAAGCGTCGTGAGGACTCCGACAAACTTTGCAACAACCACTTTCTCCGTGGTCCCTGTACCAGAATAGGTGCTTGTACTTTCAACCATACGTTCAAGCCGACAAAAGAGCAGTTAAAGGCACTCGCAATGCTCGCCCGGCAGAATCCCTGCATCAACGGACAAGATTGTGATGTCGACGACTGCATATATGGACACAACGTAAGTTCTTTCAACTTCGAAAACCTTTGTTACTAATTGCTTGCTGACTTGGCCACTGTAGTGCCCAAATGTAACGAATGGTGTGTGCACTCGGTCGCATTGCAGATTTAAGGTCGACGGTCATCCACCAAATACCAAGTTCACCAACAGCAAGATACACGAGAACTAGCTATAGCCATCGTGTGTAGCGTTTGCAGCAGGTTGCACGGCACTCGGCTGGCACAGTCTCGGACTTGATCTGGTGTACACTATAGTCACTTCATTTCCTGATCACACAGTTTTTAATATTTCATTATACGAAGGGCTAGGAAGTTCTACTACGCCTGTGACAGGCTTTGCTACGGAAGGGGATAACTTAGCTTCGATAAATTGATTGACTTTATCATTCGTACTTGTCAAGTTGCTGATGTGTATTTTTTTTCATCCCCGGTGAAGGCGCCCATGCTCTTATCCTGGTGCATCACTCATGAACTAAACGGAGGGTCTCATATTCACCGGTTTAAATACTTCGTATCTCGTTCATACCCCGGCCTTGATGTCAATGGCTCTCTAATTGCAAGTCTCCAGCCCATCTGCTTCTCATGCCCGCAATTGTCCAAGGTTATTCTTATTCTAAGTGGCCTAGAGTTACCTCAATGTTGCCTCAGTTGTTAATCATGATCTACTCTCAGTTTTTTCTATATGGCCAGATAATTTTCACTTTATGGCATTCTTGCCGTCAATAACAAAGTTTACTCTTTCTGACACTTCATTTTCGTACCAATAGGAATTACCCTCGGTGAGCTCGGTGAGCAACAGCTTTACCTATACCCCACATTGAGGCTCATCCCACACCGGGCCTGGTGAACTTCATGGGCAAAGTGCCCCCTTCCATGTCCCACTTGTACCCCATATCTCTCAACCTCACCTCAACCATTACCGACCCGAGTCCTTGGGCCTCAATTGTACTCTCCCGACGAGTAGCCTCGCCTATATCGAGCTCGGTCTTTTCTCGACCGCTGGAGGATACTGACACTTACCAAACGCCCTCCAACTTTACCCCTCCTCCTCCTCGTCCACCAACCGCAAAAATGTCCCACCCAAGAATAGAAGAGGTGTCGGACAGCGACTTCGACTCTGACCCTGCCGAGGCCGATATCGATGACTTCGCCGACTCCGATATCATGCGCCGAGTCGAACCCTCCGAGGCCGCTCCTAAAACAGTTCCCGCTGCTGCAGCTCCTCCTCGTCAGATGCCCGCCATCGTCCCCGCCGACGCCCCTGCTGGCGGTACCATGCCCGCCTCAGCCGATCGATCTGCCTACGCCGATTTCCAATGTCTCTACCCTGTCTACTTCGATGCATCACGATCCCGCGCAGAGGGCCGTCGTGTGGGCGCTGAACTCGCCGTGAAGGACCCCCTCGCGCGAGAGATCGCAAACGCCTGCTCGAGACTACGCCTACCAACACTCTTTGAGCCTGAAAAGGTGCATCCGAAGGATTGGGCGAATCCTGGCCGTGTCAAGGTCGGACTGAAGAAGACGCCTGGTCACCCTGTCAAGAACAAGCATCATTTGTACCGTCTTGTTGCTGAACACCTGCGTGAGAACCCTACGACCGAAGACAGCCCCGGTCTGCGTGTCCGCATCGGAGGCCAGCTACAGCCCGAGGCTGGAAAATCCTATCCCAAGCCCGCTGTGCCGCGCGGATGGAAGATGGGCGAGTTGGTGCCATATCTAAGTGCTGCTATGACGGGTGGTGGTGTCTCTGAGAATCTGTTTAAGGATATGATGAAGGAGATGCAGGGTGGCGGAGACCCAATGTCGGCTCTTATGGGTGCACAAGCAGGTGGCGGCGAAGAGAGCAGCAGTGGTGGTAGTAAGAAGAAGAAGGATAAGAAGGGTAAGGGCAAAGCATAAGGGGATCCATTGTACGGAATGTCAAGGGTGCCATGATCTGGGAAGGATAGAGATACCCAGCGATCGAGCATGATCACATATGAAAAAAAAAGATGAAATGATTCAAGATTCAATTCCTAAAAAGCCCCTGAATGTCAGGGGTGGCTTGGCAAAGCTTGCTTCTGCTACGTATAGATTTGCTATTCGTTCTCTCATACCAACAAAATCCACCAGAATTGATGAAAGACAAAGACGAAATCAAGGGGTATGTAATACTCTATAATCATACAGCCAACCGGCCCTGCAGAGCCTCCCATTCCTGCGATCCCACGATCTGGACACCCCTTCCTGAGCCTGGCACAACCTTTCCGTCGACGCCGGGCAACTTAATACGTAGACGAGCTGCTGTGGGCGTCTTCTTTCTCCGTTCAGCATTGGCCGTTTGTCCTTGGAGCACGTGGGCCTTCTTAAGGACCGATTCCTGCCAGGATTCCCAGCTTGCATAGTCCTCCATCTGCTTGGCTGCGTGATACTGCGGCGTTGATCGCACAGGCTTCCAGGCGAGCTTGTCTTGTGGCAGGGAAGAGAAGTCGTAAAGGGAAGCGGAAGACGCCATCTTGACGAGCTCGCTAAGGACATCCTTGCCTTCGGCTGCGATCATGTTACGGCGCTTTTCAGCGACAGAAGTAGGCTTCTTGAGTGGCTCAGCCAGCCATTCGTATTTATGTTGCTCAGATGTACGAGCCCGGCGGTTATCTTCGCGTAGATATCGAACTGCGGACTGCAGACTCTCGATATCTTTCTTGAGGGCATCCATCTCGCGAGCTGTGGCAACGGCTCGTTCTTGACCAGCCTTGGCTCCAGCAGCATCTGCGCCATCAGCATAAGCGCGGCTATCGCTGGCAATCTTCTTCCACTTGTCGCGTTCTGATTCAAGATTCTTGAGCTCACGATCTTGCTTCTCAATATCTTCCTTGAGGCTACCGATCTGCTGGCCCGAAGCCTCAAGCTCCTCTTGCAGTTTGGCAATGCGATCAATGTTAGCTTGGGCATCACGCATTCTGGACTCAAGTGTCTCGATCTTGAGGACGGCAGTACTGAGATGCTCATCGCGCTGGGCGATGGTACGACGAGCCTCACTATGCTCCTCTTTAAGGCGACGCAGCTCCTCCTCTGCGTCAACGGGGATGGTCTTGAGAGCCTTGAGCTCTTGTGAACGCAGTCGCCAGGGCGCAGGAGTGACATCAAACTCTTGAACCTGATCCAGGTCGGTTGCGAGCGACACCAGGTCACTGATTTGTGTGGTGACGGCTCGCAACTTGGACAAATAAGTAGAGAACAGGTCCGACTCGCTTGACGTGCTGACAGAGAGGACTGTCTTGTAAACAGCAGTTTGTACTTCTGCGTAGGTGAAGGGCTCAGTGCGACCCTCGTCAGCAGTGAACAAGCTGTGGATGCCGAGACCAATCTGTCGTGCTAGATCAGCAAGTTCTTGCGTGGCCTCACAACATTGCTCAAACGCTTCGTTGGTGTCTGGCAGTAGAGACAGAGATCGCGTGCGCAAATCCTGCAGGGCGCGGACAGCCTTGGCAGCGATGACCTTTGTGCCTCGAGTATGAGTAACGACTGCCTCGGACTTCTTCGCGAAGTGCTGAGCCAGCTCATCCTCTTCACCCTCAGCGGGAACCACTCGTTGAACGAGGCCTCGCACGGTGGTAAAGGAGACGGCTGCGGAGTCGAGGTGGCTCTGCATGACCATGGCCTTCATGTGAAGGTCGTCAGCATAGTTAGCCAGGCTGTTAGAGATGTGCACCTCTCCCAAGTGAGAAAGGAGGGCAATGGTACGATGCAACTCGTCGGCGCAAGTCTTCTCCTTCAGATCGTCGCGGCGAAGACCGTCAATCCAGACGTTCAAGGCTCGCTCAACAGGCTCTAGCTCGTGCAGTGCGTTCTGGTATTTGGAGAACTGCTCGATGGTGCAGTGCGTCATGTCGTTGACGAAACGATCGCACATAGTAGACACCCAGACGAGTTTATCCGAGGCATCACATCCAGCAAACACATCGTCCTCGTGTCCAGGATGAGGCTGTCCGTTGAGTCGTTCGCGAATGAAGCTGTTGAGAAGGTTCGCCTTAAAGGCCACCCGACGGAAGCGAAGCAGGGACAGAACAGAATCCTGGTCCTCCTTGTAAGTGTCAGGGAGGAATAGCTTGACAATTCCCAGATGTTGCTCTGCTTCCTGGGCGTCTAGTCGTCGAAGCTCAAGGTCAATGGTCTTGACTTGAGCCTTGGATGCCGAGATCTGAAGTTTCATGTTGAGATCCATCATGGCCCTGGATCGGTCATTGAGTTTCTCTGACTCGCCTTCAGTCACAGCTTGTGAGGCCTTCATGTCGTCCAGGTCGCTCTGCAGACTTGTCACCAGCTCCCGGAAGCGTGAGAGGGTATATTCCATGTCCTCTAGCGACTCTTCTTGCTGGGCAGCTCGTCGAGCCTGCTCAGCAATGACACTGTCCTTGAAGTCGAGTTCTTCTTGCATCTCTTTTTCATTCTGCACGTGATTAATCTCGAGCTCGTCGTTGATCTCCTTCAGGCTCTCAAGATCATCAATGACAGCCTTCAACTCTTCGATCTGCTCAGACATGCTCATGTTGCGTTCCGTCAAGTCTTCAATCATGTCTTCAGCGCCAAGCGCATTGTCGAGTTGTTGACGCAGATCTTCCACGGCACTTTCTGACTGCTCGAGCTTTCCGCGACACTTGGAGAATTCCTCCTTCATAGTGTTGAACTCTTTTACGTCTTCCTCGAGCCCTTTGATCTGACCTCTCAGTTGTTCCTCTGTGTCCTGAGTTATATCGCGTAATCTCACAAGAGCTTCCCTTAATCGTTCGTTCGTCCGTTCCATCTGCAACCAGCCTGAAGTTGCTCGTTCTTCGGGGGCCATTCCTTTGCTGTACTCTTCGTTCTCTTCCCGCAAAATCTCAACTTCCAATTCCATCTCTTCGGCTTTCTCCTTCAGGGCCTCCAGCTCGGCCTTCAGAACCTCCGCTGTTTCTTCCGCCATTTCTCGGTCGAGTGTTGCTAGTTCTAATACGCTTTCGTGCTCTGCCTGAAGCTCTTCGACGGAATTGAGTCGCATTTCCGCCTCTTTCAGCATCTTCTTCAGCTCAGTATTTTCCTGCTGTTGCGGTTGGTATTTTTGTTGCAGCATTTGAATGACGCTCTCGAACTTGTCTCTCTCGCCCTGGACTTTGTCGAGTTGTTTCAATTTGTCTCGATCTTCGGCACGTTTACGCTCCAAAACCTTCAATTTGGCCTTGAGGTCTTCGATTTCTCTACTTGCTGCCGTACTTGCAGCAGGACGGGGTCCGGTGGTCGTAGATGAAGGTTTTCGTGCTGCAGGGGGTGTGTTTGTTCGCGATGAAGGGCCACCTGTGAGTTTCTCAAGCGCCTTTGTTCTGGCTTGAACAGGGCTTCTGGGTTGAGGTGAAAGAATGTCCCCATTATCCTTAATAGGGGAAGCAACGTCATCTCTGTCCGAGGAGCCTCTTCTTACTTGCGAATCGACAGATGTCCGTCTGGCGGCTGAGCTTGGCCGTGATGCTGGCCGAGATGCTGGTCGTGGTGGTCCTCCCAAAGATATGCGGCTGGTCGTTGTCCTCGGCGCTGCGGATGCAGCTCTTGCTGTGCCTGACGAAGTAGATACCTGTCTTGTTCGAGCAGTTGGTGGCGGAGGACCCATGGATGTTCGTGGTCCCCCAACTGATGGGCGCGACTTTGCTCCAACGGAAGGGGCGCGCGCGTTCGATGGTGTTCCTGTTCGGGATACAGTGGTGCTCGAAGCAGCACTCAATTGCTTTGTGGGAGATTTCGTGGGCGACTTGGACTGGGTTAGCATTCAACTGAACAGCTGTGCAACAGCACCTACTCTCGCAATGCTTGTCGGCCGTGACACTCTGGGTACTGGGCTAGGACTGGGAGCATTGAGACTCTTTCTTCTACCCAAGCCTGCATCCCCTGCCGCGCTCGAGGCTCTACCTGAAGTGGGTGCGAAACTGCTTGGTCTTGCGGCAGGCTTCCGAGCAGTCGGCTTTGGTGTAGGTGCTTGTGCGATAATCTTGGCCATCACAGGTTTGACAAACATGCCATAGCCCATGGGGCAATCGAAGTAACGCTCTCCCTGAACGCTTCCATCGTTTTTGCCCGTCTTGGTCTCCAGCTCAACGCCTATCCATTCTCCAACCTGAAAGTGAGTGGTGCCCACGAAACGAACAATGGCCTTGGAGCCATCGTTTAGTTGGACAGTCTGCCCAGGCTTGAAATCCGGCATTATAAGGTGTTGTCGAGATCGCAGGGCATCGTGTGGGCACCGCTAGTGCTTGAGGTGTTCTTGAACGTGGAGGGGAGGGGAGTCGTCGGCCTTTTCTTTGTCTTTGTTGATGCTGGGCTGTCTCCTGAGGCGCGTACAGTACTAATTAGACGGGAGGGGAGCTGTCTGGCTGTAGTGCGTAGTGGATCGGTACTTGAGTTAAGTCCCTAGAGTCGGGGGCGCGTTTACCTCACGGATAAATTACGATGGCGGCAGTCATTCCCGGCGTTTAGCGGTTAAGGTACGTACATTTGCTGCAGGGGTAAACTCAAACTCCACCGACTTACAAGGATTGGACATCAATACTAGCCTCAGTTGCTTCACTTGTAAGACGTCAGGTGTACATATGCCGAACAAAGAGAATAGGAAGATACTTATCTCTTTAAGCTATAATTAGCATTCAAGGCCGTATTCTTTGTTTGTTTAGTCTCCGGACTTGGCTCAGACTATGATCATCATTGGAAACGAATGTAAATAAACAAACAAACAGATCTGAGAGTATTGACGCCATGGACTCCTACTACTAAACTTTACATGTTTACTCCCATCCATTGACAGGAATGTGATATTAACTGAACCAACACATGTTTTCCTCCAAATAAACAACCCCATCGGTTATGCGGTGCTGTAAGCTTTATCCTCAGATCCAGGTGTAGTCTTGACAATGTCCTTTTCACTGTCCACTTCGAAAAACAAAGTAGTGTCATGTCTTGGTCACCTCAACGTCCCTTGTCGACTTTTTCTCTGAAGCTCCCTCCTCGTACCCATTCAATGACTTCAAAAACAATTCGTCGTTCAGTTGCATCATCCAAGTCTTTACCCACCGCAACACGGACAACCATGAGCCCCTTGAATGAATCGACCGTTCCGCACTTCGCGATCTCGTCCTCTAGACTTGGTTTCACGTAGATAACAAGATCGGGATTGATGGTACCGCGCCAGAGGGTGGCCATCCACTGCCAATGGTCGATCGGTGCATAGGCGTCCGCAATGGGTATTGTACAGGCGAACGAGTCCGAAAGAGTGAGGCTGAATCCTTCCTTAATAAGGGCAACCGGTATCTTTGAACTACCGTTGTCATCCCGTGATGATCTGGAGGCGTTGTCCTCTTCAACTGAACCACGTCGTGAAATTGGTGAGTCCGAGTCCCTCTCCCGCTGTGAGCCACGCAGCGATTCGGTTTGGTTGGTGATGTGTTTTACCATCTCTCGTGACTTCTGGTGCCATTGTATCATCGTTTCAAAACATGACGCAAGGTTGGGGTTCGAGTCTGAAGGTTCATCGTTATCCTGGGAGCCAGTTTCGTGGCTTTTGGTCTCGTCTTCAGTCATCTGTCCCCAGGTCTTGAGCGCGATTTCGTTAGAGGTCGAAAGTGCTCGCTCAACCAGCAAGCCAACCTGCTTCAATATTCTTGGTTTCGGTCCCTCTACAGCAATGACAGCCCCCCTATTCTCGACTTTCTCGAGAGACAAGGTTCCAGAACCTAGAGAGCTGATCGGAGTGTGATTTATCTTAGAAAGCACAGATAGCTTTCGCGTGAACGGAATAGACATGACCATGGCCTCCACGCTTCTAGCTTGGGGGTCTCGAGCATTCGATATTCCAAGCCCCGTAACTGGAGTCTGGAGCTGTCGAATATCAACCTCTTGTGCATTGGTGGGAGACATGGCAGTTTGAGTCTGCAGTGGGGGAAGTCTGAGGGACTCGTCGTCATAGGAAGGGTGCCGGCCTCGATGTTCCTGGCCAGGCCAAGGTCCTCCTGCTGGTCGAGGTGGGGGAGGCATCGGGCCTGATTTTGATCTAGTAAAGTAAGGCTCGGGCAGAGGCGTGACAGGGTACGGTCTCTGAGAAGCCGCTCCTAGTGACAGTGCCCGTCCCATTGTCCCTGGCGATGATATCGGGTGATAGCCGACAGCAGTGTTGTAGCGGCGCCTCTTCATTTCTGGCGACTCGGGGCCGTATTCCTCTCCTTCTCGATAAGGAGAACGCTTGGAGGGCTGTTGCTGTCTCATAGCCAGATTACCAAAACTTGCACGACGAGCTGCCTCTGGATCACGCAAAGCCGGCGTGTATGGATATGAGGGAGCTCTGCCTTCACTTGCCGCTGGTGTGGGGGGGTAGGGTGTAGAGGGCGTTGAAGGGGTTGCAATGCACCGGAGGTTGCACTTTAAACATCTTCCAGATTCATCAGCGGAGACAGATCCTGATCGGAGGCCTTGCGACTTGTTACCACGTCGCGGCTGATAGCGATAGTCAGGGTACTGTTGCTGGTGGCGCTGCTTTTCTTCATCTGCCAGTGCTTTCCAGTTGTCTTTGACTTCTTGGGGCTCGTCCTTCCACTGTTCTCCAATGATTTTGGAGATGTCAGGGTTAGATAGGTTTGGGTTGCAAGCGACAACTTGTGCTTGGTGATGCTGGCGATACAGTATGAAAGCTATTGGTGATGGTCAGTTATGATGCTGAATATATATTGGAGGATGGTTGCGCATAAATGTTGTCACTGTCCACAACTCCAAGCTTCACTATCATGACCAACGAAATAGCATTTCAACAAAGAAAAGAAAAATAAAGAAGCGACTCACCATTCCTAGGTCGTGGGATCTTGGGCGCCGGAGTGCAGAGACAGATATCTCTTGTAGCTTCATTGCTTGCCATACTGCTCGGCGTACTCAGTTTGAGTCTCTCAAGTCTACCATAGCTAGCGTCAGAAGTGTTGATGGGAGCGGCACGTTTTCTACCCAAGCCAGCAGTGCGAGGACTAGGAGAGTCTGGAGTGTCGGGGAGTGCACGAAAGGCTCGCGGCCTATCGTAGTCATCAGAATCCATGGGGGAGTGGGCCGGGGTCATAGCCTGGGAGGGCGTAACCAAAGAGATGACCTGTGTCATTTTTGCTTGACTTTTCCCTCTGCTTTGCTTTCCTTTCCTTTGGTTCCTCTGACGGGAAGCGAACGGGAAGTGGTAGACCCTGTACCCTGGTCTCGGTGTCGTTGAGATTGGGGCCGGGAGACGCAACTTCTTGATGAGATAGATATAGGAAGTAATAAAGATAGAATCAATGATCGTGTGCTATTATGGCCTTTTCGCTCCTCGTAGTAGGCTCTTCTCTTCCTTTTTTCCCTTTCTTGACTGAAAGAAGATGGGGATGATTCTCGCAGTGTTGGGCCACTGTCTGTCTGTGCAGGGCCGTGTCTTTGTGTGTTCAACGGTAGCCCATTCAGTAGCCTCCAAAGAACAATGAAACTGCTTGCTCCTGTAATGCCCGTCTCTCTCTTTCTTTCTTCCTTTCGCTTCCTTTCTTTCCGTTGGGGCCTAATGTGGGAAATTAGGCGTGGCTCATTATCGCCTCCGTCTTTGATCTCTTGTCTTATCCTTCTCTTGTTTCTTTTATTAGATCCCCCAGACTTCCCTTCTCTTCACTTCTTTTTCTTGTCACCTCAACTTCTCAGACTTTCTCTCGTCATCCAATGACACCCTCTTGTTCTTTGATAAACTCAGCTCAACTCTCCCACTGTGTTCTTTACCAATGCGCAAGATATATTAGCCGTTCTGCACCAGAGCCTGTCAAGAGTAAACAGCGGGGTATGCCCCTGCATGTCCCGGTTCTCTGCAGGTTTGGCTTAGAGCTTGGTCCTGCGTCTGCACATTAAACGTATGGCCCGGCCTGTCGGCAGTAACAGCTGCACTTCCGTGGCCACTCGACCACTAGGAAGTGTACGGCACCAGGAACAGGGAACAAGGTATTTGCCGCAGTCGGGTGCAGTCCCTAGTAAAGTAGGACGAAAAGTGAACCGGGGTCTGTTGATTAGTTAAAACCTGAGGACAAGTGAGAGAATGAGAATGTGTGGGAATATGAGCGAATGTGATGGGACCCAACGAAACAGGACGGGAAACAAGAAACGCTCACAAAGAGAACCACGACCCACGGACTCTGCCATGATATATCATCTTTTCTCCCTTTCCTCCCTGGTCCATCTTTTTGTCTCCCCATCTAGAGCACGTCCACTCATTATGATGTGAATACCGATCCTCAACTGGTCCAAGCACAACACATTCTGACTCTAACAGTCTAACTAGCCCCTTGTTGATTCCAGCCTCATCCAACAACGACAATGCAGTGTAATGTCGAGCCGGAATGTGGACCATGTCTAGTCTTAGTCTGGGGCTGGAATGCTTGGTAGTAGGGACTGAAACAAAGACAATGTCGTCTCCAAGATTGGCACAAGTTTATACGTAGCACGTGATGCATAAACTCGTCCAAGGGCGACTCTCTTTGAAAATCTAACCATATTTAGTTATGCGGGCCAACTGTTCCCATCAAGGCTTGAGACGGCAGCTGAAATAAGATGAGGTCGGCTGGCACTGGTAACGCAGGATTACTCCCTCTCCACCACCCAGTTCCATCTGACCCAGTGTCTAGGGCTTGGGTGCCGAAGTTGAAGTGGTTGCTGAATGATCAAAGAGCTTGTAGGAGGGTGCCACTTTGTTGTTTGGTCTAGACTTAGCTTAACATAATGGGAGCACAAGACAAGGGAGACACACACCTCCCACCTACGTTAGAGGCGAGCTAAAGTTAGACAGGGATTTGCAGATACCATTCTCTCTCACATCTTGATATGGCCAATGATGAATAGCCAGTGGCCAATCTGAGCCAACCCGACGCCAATTCTCTGTAGTATTCCATGGTTCCCTATCAAGTACACAGTAGCTAGAGGTCAGGTGTTTTCTTTCCTTATCAACCACGTAGCTCCTTTAAAAAAGTAGTAATTATGACACGTCTTCCCTCGCACCCAGCGCCTTCTAGACTGAAATTCAACGCCCTCAGGCTCTGCAGCCTCTCATTTTTACGCGAGGTATCCTCGCCCGGCCTCGCTGCTGAGGAGGGCGGCACTTCGGCGAGCATCAAGGAACAAGTCCTCACACTCGGCAACGTCCTGAACGTCGATTTGGGAGCGGCCGTTGGCCTTGGCAAGAATGCTATTTCTTCAGTCAGCAACCGTGTCTCGGATTATCTTGCCAAAGGGTCTCCCCTCTCGCCACAGTGACTTACCTTGCAGGGGTCAACAGCTGCAGACAATACCGCAGGCTGATGCGGACACCGTGTTCCGAGATTTTGTCAATGGCAGCATCTGATACTGAGACGCCTTCGGTTGATGAGCGTATCCGCACGATGCGCTTGATTTCTTCCGCCTCGTAGGGCGTTGTAGGGATGATGAGCAAGCGTGTGAGGAAGTCGGCAGGGATTCCGTGAGCCGCGACAATGTCGTCAGTGCCTCTGATGGTGCACATTCCCCGGTTGGAAGCCAAGATCACGATGGGGGAGATGGGCGATTCCAAGGCTCTGTTCAGGTAGGTGAAGCACTCCACATCGAGCATGTGTGCCTGTCAAACGTCATATCGGTTAGCCTCAGAGTTCCCGTCCCGTTATGATAGGGGGGATGGGATGTGTGTTACCTCATCGATAAACAAAACGCCTGGCACAAGCTCAGCAACACCCTGGTCGATGTACTTGCTGACCACTTTGTTGATCTCTCCACGAAGTTTGTCTGTAATCTCCGTCATCTTGGGCTTCATTAGCTGGCCCATCATGCTCATAATATCCTGGCCGCCTTGAGGACGGGCATTGGCCACATCGAGGTCATGTAGCGTAACGTCTTGCACGATCTCCTTCTTCTTGTGCACCTCACCCTTGGGGATGGGTACGTACTCCTCCGCCTCCAGGTCGAATTCCGTGGCGTAGGCGTCTGATCGGCCAACTCGTTTGCAGGCACCCGTGTTCGCTTCGATATAGATCACGTCGCCGACCGTCACTCTCTCCTTCTGAATTGCTTCGTAGATACTTGGGTCGAGGCGGAGCTTCTTCTGTCCCTTTGCGCTCTTGAGTCCAATCAAGAGCGTGCTGATGGTCTTGCCGTAGCCGCCTAACGGGTTTTCGGCCTCCTCAGGTGTGAGTTCTGTAACCTCTCCTTCATACACCTCCTTCGTCTCTCGGACCTTCAGGCCAATGGCTCTTCGGAAGTTCTCCATCAGCATCTCGGTCTTCTTGACTTCCGTGGAGTAGATTTCGCTGCCAACGATGGGGCAAAAGGGAATCTTGGTTCCCAATTCTTGGCTGATTGCGAGCGCGAGAGCGGTCTTTCCAGTTCCGGGTCCTCCTGCCAGCAGCACACCTCGGCCAGCCATCTTCTGAGCCCGAATCAAGTCCACTACAACACCGCAGGACTAGCAACCGAATAAGTATTCGTAAGTCAATGTTCGATTCAATCAGTCCTTACCTCACGCGCGCCGACTTGACCGACAAATCCGGCCGCTTGCTTCTCTGCATATCCATCTGATTTCAAGCCCAAGCCCTTGATATGAGTATGGGCGGCTGTGCGATTGTCTCGCTTGTTACCCTTCACCTCGCTGATCTGGACCATGGTGTCGGCGGGTGTCGAATATGCCGACAGTTATTATTTTCGATTACAGGTTTATCGGCGCGTGTCTAGGATTCGTGTAGTGGGACAATTCGTGATGTGATAATCGAGATGATGGTTTGATTTTTGCTGTCGCAGAAGCTTCTAAATATTTGCGACTGAAGCTGAGCCAACGAGCCATGGTACCAGGCGCGTTCAGGCGCTATGACGGTCACGTGCATGCCCAGGCTTACCCTGTAGCTAGTAATTTGTCTGCATTGTCACTCGAACTCTGTATAACGCCGTGATTCATCTATACTAGGTGCTCATTGAATACATAACCTATCAATGAATACGAACACAATTTGAAGCTTTGGCGGCGTGTTATGGATATGGTGCGGCGGTTAGTATGTCTAAAATAGTTTCAATTAGGTTTTCCCATAGCACGACATGGAGCTGGAGGATACCAAGTCAATGGAATGAAGCAAGGTTCATAGAAGTCTGAAATATACAGCTCTTTGTAAGAAAATGCATTTATATGCCTATGGCTAGTGTTGAATTTCAAATCATTATCTCCGATAATAAACATAAAACCTTTGAGCTTGACGTTGACCTGTCTCCTTTCCCTCAGACATCTAATCAGTAGTGTAAATAAGCACGTGGGTTGCGTGGATGGTTCTCATGATGAGACTCTGTGTCCGAGAGAGTTAAACAACGGCCCCGGAGCTTTTGAATGAATGAAAACTAGTAAAATAGATATTTTACAAATGATTCAAAGTACGTGCGTATGCTCGTGACGTAGGCATAGAATTGAAATATAATCTGTCTGCGTGATAATACGTAGTGGAAATCAAACGTATCCTCATGTTAACATAAAGTCCCGAACTAGAGATTTCATGAGGCCGTTCAGGGTAAGCATACATGCACCTCCACGTAATCTGTCAGGGACAGCTACCGCCACGCCCCACTAAGCTACATGTGAAGTACCTGGAAGAAGGCTAATTTACAGCTGCATAGGAGGTATCTATGGGAACCGGGCTCTGTAAGTGGTAGCGGGACACTTTTAAAGGTGACGCCCCCCCAGAGGACGCTTGGCAATAGCGTAGGCTACGACAATACAAATGATACAGCACCCAGTCTTGAAATGATCTGTCCCCTTGTGAGCCAAGACACGAGTCACCATTTCTCAGCAAACATCAAGTGTACCAAACGAAACACAACTTGGCCTCTGTTCGATTGCTGCTAGCATTCATCAACAGCAAGTTCGCCGGACGGACATTGAACGCGTAGATCCCTTTGCGACTACGACCCTGAAATGCGATACAGATAAGAGCTCCTAAAGATTCGACGGCCTCCAACAGTATACAACCGAAAGAACAAAGACGAACACCGAATTCCCCGACAAGGAACACGAGGGAGAAAAGTCTTACAATCAGAAAAGCACAACTACGAAAAGAATCGTAAACGTCCTCATATCACCGCCGCAGCATGTCTGAGCAGCACCGCTAGCTCCCATCCTCCATTCTTCACCTTCAACACAGCACCTTTTCTATCACTCCTCATCGTCAGGAGCTTAGCCAGGGATGCCGCCCTCACCACGATATCGAGCTTCCGACCCACCCGACTCTCCCGCGAATGACTCCGATTCGGACCTTGATCTAGATATTCAGGAGCTCGACCCAATATCAACTACTCCAGCCCCAAGGGACAGCGAGCGCCCTTCAACCGAGCCACAGACATCGCGGATAGCACTGCGAAACTTGCGCATGGGTGGAGTGCGGCGAGCTGGAAAGAGGAACCGCGGGTATGGCGACCTCGGCCAGGACAGGGACGGAAACGATGAGCATTCTCAGGCATTATTGGGGGAACATAACAGCAGTGCGTCTCGATGGTCGGAAGGAAGCGGCTACAATGAGGACGATCAACCACTGCTAGGGGGCCAGCCTTCGCAAGGCCGGAAGTCTATGAACTCGGATCGAGTATCTTCACGGTTACGACTCCCTAGTTTCATGTCGGGCTCGAAGAAACCAGAACCGAGCGATGCGGAGGACCAAGAAGACGACGACCCATCCTCCTCTCGACATGTAGCCGTGGGATCGACTCAGCCTGTGCGATTTCCAAACAACATCATCTCAAATGCCAAGTACACAGCCTTTACATTCCTCCCCATCACCCTATACAACGAATTCTCTTTCTTCTTCAACATGTACTTCCTTCTCGTGGCACTGTCGCAGGCGATACCCGCCCTGAGAATTGGCTACTTATTAACGTACATTGCACCATTGGCGTTTGTACTCTGTATTACCATGGGAAAGGAGGCATTCGATGATATTGCAAGACGGCGAAGAGACACTGAAGCGAATTCGGAAGAGTACAACATTCTGGTTTTCCAGGATGCCGACTCCAATCTTGCCCCTGTACGCCAACGAAAACTGCTCAAGTCTGAAGTATTACAGAAACACTCCAGGAAGAAGTCAAAGGGGGCTCGAGAGAATTTGTCAGACATTCTGGAGGAAGACGATGTAGAGGCACCCCCGCCATCCTCACGAGTTGTCGAAGTCAGCCGCAAGTCAAAAGACTTGAAAGTTGGTGACGTTCTCAAGCTTACAAAGGGTCAACGTGTACCTGCAGACGTTGTCATATTGAAATGCTTCACTTCCGAGGCACCAGCTCCTGCACCAATTCCTGAAGAACCAGCTGAGGAGGATACCTTGTTGGCGTTCGACGGCGAAGAGATTCAAGCAAAGGGAAAACAACCTGCAGAAGCGGCACCAGAGCAAGAGAATGAAAGCGGACCAGGAGGGGAGACTTTCATCAGGACCGATCAGTTGGATGGTGAGACGGATTGGAAGCTCAGACTTGCTTCACCGCTCACACAAAATCTACCAACAGAGGAGTTTGTTCGTCTGCGCGTCACCGGTGGAAAGCCAGACAGGAAGGTAAACGAGTTTCTGGGCACAATCGAGCTGGTGGAATCTCGAAAGGATGCATTGGCGCACCATGCGACAGTACAAGACTCTGACGCTTCCCATACGGCTGCTCTGTCAATTGATAACACAGCATGGGCCAATACTGTCATCGCCTCCCAAGCCACGACCCTGGCCGTCATCATGTACACAGGTCCCCAGACGCGATCTGCTCTATCAACAGCCCCCTCTCGTTCCAAGACCGGCCTGCTCGAATACGAGATCAACTCTTTGACTAAGATCTTGTGCGCGTTGACATTGGCTCTTTCCATCATCCTTGTCGCGCTCGAGGGTTTTGGAAACACCAAGGACAATGTGTGGTACGTCAAGATAATGCGATTTTTGGTTTTGTTCTCTACCATTGTCCCCATCAGTCTGCGTGTGAACTTGGACATGGGCAAGAGCGCATATTCCTGGTTTATCCAACGGGATCCTGGTATGCCTGGAGCAGTTGTTCGAACAAGTACTATACCAGAAGATCTCGGCCGAATCGAATACCTGCTCAGCGACAAAACTGGTACACTAACCCAAAATGAGATGGAAATGAAGAAGATTCATGTTGGTACTGTGTCTTATGCCAACGAGGCAATGGACGAAGTGTCAACATATGTCAAACAAGGCTTCTACATCCCGCCATCCGCAGACGCTGCTGCCCAGAACATGCTTATCACTCCGTCATCCACATACTCTAGCACTACGACTATGGGCACGACACGCACAAGACGAGAGATTGGCACGCGAGTTCGAGATGTAGTTCTGGCACTCGCCCTTTGCCATAATGTTACACCTACTGTTGACATTGAGGATGGCAAAGAGGTTACTGGGTATCAAGCATCGTCTCCCGACGAAATCGCCATTGTCAAGTGGACAGAATCAGTCGGGCTGAGACTTGTGTACCGAGATCGCAAGAGTATGGTATTGGAATACACGAACAGCAAGAGACCTGTGGTTCGCGTGCGAATCCTTGACGTTTTCCCTTTTACTTCCGAAGGCAAGCGAATGGGTATCATCGTTCACTTCCACGAAGACGTCAAGGTGAAGAACCCAAGTCTCTCTGCTGGCGAAATCTGGTTCTTCCAGAAGGGTGCTGATACAGTCATGAGCTCCATCGTTGCAGCGAACGATTGGCTCGACGAGGAGACCGCCAATATGGCGCGTGAAGGCTTACGCACACTGGTCGTTGGTCGCAAGAAGCTCTCATACGACCAGTACAAGGAGTTCTCGGCTCGCTATCAAGAAGCCTCGCTTTCGATCAGTGGACGTGACACTGGCATGCAGCGGGTGGTCTCGCACTACCTGGAACATGACTTGGAACTGATTGGCGTGACTGGTGTCGAGGATAAGCTGCAGAAGGACGTGAAACCTTCTCTAGAGCTCCTCCGCAATGCGGGTATCAAGATCTGGATGTTGACTGGTGACAAGGTCGAGACAGCCAGATGTGTTGCTGTCAGCTCCAAACTGGTGGCTCGTGGTCAGTACATCTATACAGTTTCCAAGCTCAAGAAGAAGGATAACGCCCAAGAACATCTTGACTTTCTCCGGAGCAAGACAGACGCTTGTCTCTTGGTAGATGGTGAAAGTCTGGCTCTCTTTCTGACACACTTCCGCCTTGAGTTTATCTCCATCGCCGTCCAGCTGCCCACCGTTGTTGCTTGCCGTTGTTCGCCAAATCAAAAAGCCGAAGTTGCCAAACTCATCCGCGAGTACACTAAAAAGCGCGTATGCTGTATCGGCGATGGTGGCAACGATGTCTCAATGATCCAAGCTGCTGATGTTGGTGTTGGCATTGTTGGCAAGGAAGGTCGACAGGCTAGTTTGGCGGCAGACTTTTCTATCGAGCAGTTCTGTCATCTGGTCAAGCTCTTAGTCTGGCATGGTCGTAACAGCTACAAGCGAAGTGCTAAGCTCGCGCAGTTTGTTATCCACCGTGGTTTGATCATTGCTGTGTGTCAGACTATGTATAGTATTGCTATCAAGTTTGAGCCTGAGGGTCTATACAAGGTAAGTCGTGGACTTGATTTCTCCGTTCTTGACAACTAATGATTGTAGGATTGGCTACTTGTCGGCTATGCTACTGTATATACCGCAGCCCCTGTACTGTCACTTGTGTTAGACAAGGACGTGGACGAGAACCTTGCCAACCTCTACCCCGAGCTCTATAAGGAACTCACTTCTGGACGATCTCTATCATACAGAACTTTCTTCGTTTGGGTCTTTGTATCCATCTACCAAGGCGGCATGATTCAGGGCTTGTCACAGATCCTCACTGAAGTCGACGGGCCCAAGATGGTTGCTGTCAGCTATACCGTTCTAGTGCTCAACGAGCTTCTCATGGTGGCCATTGAGATCACTACATGGCATCCCATTATGATCATCAGTATCATCGGCACTTTCGTCCTGTATATCGGCTCCATACCTTTCTTGGGCGGATACTTTGACCTTCAGTTCTTGATAACATGGTAAGTCGCCCTTAACTTTTTGTGTCATATTTACTAACATCTGCTCAGGGGATTCGTCTGGCGTGTACTAGCCATTGGTGCTGTTTCACTGATCCCGCCATACGCGGGCAAGTTGATTAGGAGGACAATGAAGCCTCCGTCGTATAGGAAGGTTCAGAGCCACTAAAGGAAATGTCATGGGTTTGGAGTTCAGTGTTGGCGTTGGGTTATCACGTAGAAGGTACCATTGTTACATAGTATTGCATGTTTTATTTGTACGCAATAGATGATGTATGCGCCTCTTTATGAGTGCTTTGAACTATAATACATTATATGAGACCATTCTTACAATGATTTTACATCTTGAGGATTAGCCAATCTCTTGCCAGTAGAGGGTTCTGTTTTTGCAGATAGCCAGCTATGCCAGATATCGGACCTTGAGTCTGCTGGCCATTTAACCATATCTTGGGCCCGGCATAGTACTCAATGAAACCGTCGGGGCCAGAGACGATGAACAAGTTTTTCCCGAGGGCGGTGCATTCAGAAGGCTTACACACACAACCAGGCCCTTCAGCGAGGGTGAATTCGGAGGCGTAAACATGCATCGCTTGATCGTGGAGTCGACAGCCTGCATTAAATGAAGCAACCGTTCCTGGCGATGCTGCAATGGCATTGCTAATATCCCTATCCTGGAAGCGAGTTCCCTCCTCGTCAACAACGACCTGGATCCTTAGACGATCACCATAGGTCATCTTAAGGTCTTGTAAGCGCTTTGTGACGGGGCTAGGGCTCTCGACGTCAAATCCTAATGGACTGGGCTTCCTTTCTTGCCAAAACTTCCACGATGATTGCCGAGGAGGAGCGCTTTTTTGAACCTCTTCTCTCTTCCTTACAGCCCAGAGAAGGTCAACGCTTGACTTTTCGTTCGCTTCCAAGACAGCCTTAGCTGCTTGTATACCAGGCACTACACCTGTACCGCCGGCAAGAAAGACAAGACGAGAGTGCTCGCCCAATCGCTCTGCTAGTTCGAAGCCAACGTGTGGACCACGTAGGAAAACATCTTCTCCAACCTGTCTCCGACCTAGATAATTGGACATCTCACCATCGCCAACAGTCCGGATATAAAATCGGAGTAAGCCATCTGTAGGATCCTCTGTAGACAGTGGAGGAAGGGGCGTATAATGTCGAGAGATTTGCACCTCGGGTTGCTTGAACTCCACAGACCAAAGAGGGTACCTCCAGCGGTTATCTGAGGGGTCCAAATATGGTAGAGAAGGGTTTGGTGTGCGCGGAACTGCGGTGATGACGAATGAGGTTGGTGAGATGGCCTCACGAGCTGTGATACCGTAGGGAACAAAGGTTATCTCGTTGAGAGTGTTGGGTCGAGACGGCGGCGTGAGAAGATAGTAGCCACCACTGACAAGAACTATTCCGACGACGATTAGAGAGGGGAATATTCGTGATTGAAGAGGTGTAGAAAAGTCTGGTTTTTGAGAAGCGTGTTGCTGAGGTCGCGATGAGGTCGTGAGGTTCTGAGATGAGATTCTTGGAGGCTGTGCCTTAGCTATTGACAAACGGCTCCGGAAATGGCCACATTTTGTTAATAACCTTCGGTTCTGGGTGATAGAACGCGATGAACTTGTGAATATCCTTGACGTGGCTCTCATCATATCGGTTGGTGATGAGTACATCAGTTTTGATCTCAGATTCTTTCAGTCGTCTTATTGAGCTTTCATATCTAGGATGAAATCACTTGAATTCAAAACAGACTAAATAAATGAGATGTGCTCAAATTCTGGAGTTGGTCGTCACGATCCCGTCTTTTCCAGTATCTTCAGGAGTTCCTTGAGCTCATGGTCACCAAAAATTAAAGCTGGAATTACTAGATCAAGGTCACGTGAATCCTATGAATCGCCTCAACATTTACACATGGCCGTCATGATTGAATACAATTCGTAAATACCTTAGGTAGATATCGCGTGGTAATGACTTTAGAAGTTGTTTATTTCCATTGAAGAGTTTTTGTTTGTCTCGAATCTGGGGTATCTAACCGTCCATCAATACATATGTGTATATATATCTTACATCCTCAACATCTTATGCTCAGCGTCAATACCTCCTCTAAACATATCCGCAACCACATTTCCCTTTAGAATAGTCTCTTTTACAATACCCTCCACATTCTTTGGATCAACTCTTCCGTACCAAATTCCGCATCCAGCCAAAGGATGAGGCGCATCGCCCACCTTCAGGTCTGGAGGCAGATAAATAATGACGTTGCCAGCAAACTTATGACCTCCGATGTGACTGATCAATCCAACTCTAGCTGTAGTCTTTCCTTCACCAGTTTCTCCCTGTATTCTTTGTTTGTCGCCGAGATCAACTTGCACGGGCCCATGCAAGACGTCGAAATCCTCCATCTCCAACTTGTCCTCAAACTCAGTTTGCAGAACAGGCGCCATGATACCGCATCTCGCATCACGTCCTGTATGCCCACATATCAAGACCAAAACATCGTGGACATCTTGAACGCCTGGTAGTAGTCCCTGGTACCCTTCTTTGCGGGTCAAGCGATCCCGATGTATAGGTGAGAGACCTTCATGTGCAGGGTGAAGCTTCTTAGGGAGCAGAAACCCCTTAGCCAGTGCTTCTACACTATCAAACGACACCCGCGGTAGAAACGGGACGTATTTGAAGCTTGGGACTAGATAGACGGATGTGGTCTGAACTTCAGGACGTGGTGACACAGAACTCGGAAACGAAGAGTTGAGAACAGAAACATTATGAAAAGGCTATATTGATCAGTAAGATAATCCGTATTTAACAAGAGAGCACCAACATCGCTATAAGTCCCTCCACGCCCAAACAATTCTTTCAGATCCGCAGCGAGGCAATCGCCGCCATTATCATCCTCTATTCTCGATGGCCAATCTGCATTTCCTGTACACACTAGTACATGCTCTGCATACCCAGCAATTGCGCCTTTGAGGGGTCCCTCACGGTCCAGAGGAAGATCCTCTGGCATAGCAGGAGTAGCCGCGCATCCGCATGTCGGCTCTGGACATGTAGCGACAGTCTGAAAGGGCGGAGGAGGCGGAGGTCGAGTTTGCCGTGTCTGTTGAGCAAAAGTTCGCCTGGACGTTGATGATAAGCTGAAGAGACAGCGTCTTGTCAAGTTTATTGACGGTCGGAGAGACATGGTAGAATGTAAGAACCAATTATGGTCTTGGCTTTTGAACGAGACCTCGCTTTTATTTTGGTGACACCTCCAATAACCCGAATATCATGGCCCGGTGTTTTGCGATAGACATACTACATCATCATTTTCGCCTCGGTCTCCGAGATTCATAGAATCCCCCACTTTCCGGTCGAGCCGGCCCCCCACGTGTCGAAGCCGAATCATGAACAGACAATTGCTAATATCAACAAAATCACGAATCAATGACCCTTAAGGAATATATAGTTGAATATGCTGTCTTACGCAATGTATAATGAAACTCGAAACCAATCGGCTAAGACCTCCAACTCCCATCACCCGTTTCCAAATGCTACATACAATCTATCCAATAACGCAACACCACAATGCAAGCTACAATATGCAATGGATCCTCAACTAACACACGGGTATAGCAAGCCTTGCGGCCGTCAAACCTCTCAAGCTCATGCTCACACACCTATACACCAACTATACGTGCGTGAAAGACTCAAAAGCCAACCATTGTTCCCCTCTCGTCACAGTATCCCGGATGCTTAGGCTCCGCAGTGGCCCAACTCATCGCAGTAAGTGTGGTAGCGTATGCCATTGCGACGAATCCAAAGATACAGAGCAGGATATCGGCCACCTTCCAAAACTTCGTGCGGGCAATCGCCTTGTAATGAAGCATAGGCTAGAAGAAACAGTCAGTATTATAGATATAATCTTTTGACATTTTCAACTTACAGGATAGATAAAGACAAGTGGAATACAGGCAAAGTTACCAACGAGAGCAACGAACTTGTCCAGATGGTCGGCACCGAGCCAAGCAATGGCCGCACAAAGCATCACCACGAAGAAACGAAAGACATTCTTCTGCCACTTGACCCAAGGGTTATACTTGCCACTGCGAGTGAAGAGCTCTGTTTCAGCGATACGAATGGCAGGGAAGATTTGCAATGGTGTAGAAAGTAAAATGGCAACAGAGTACAGGAACTGAACTCCGTTGACCATCTTGTTGTCCTGAGGCAAGTTGAGCAAGACAACAGTTTCGGTCTGAGAGCCGTAGGCAGCATAAGAGATGGCACCCATGCCAATAAAGAGTACCGTGATGATAATCATAACGATAAGAAGAACCCGAGGAAACTTTTGAGGGTGTCTCATCGACTCCTGAACGGGAATGATGAGACCAATGCCTTCGAAGGTGAAAATGGCAGTTCCAATGAACAAGGTCCAATCCTTCTTGTTGAACATGATGATATCGGAGATACCGTTGGCGTTGAGGGTCAGAATATCGTAGTACAGGAGGTAAGCCAGACCAATCAGAATAAAGGCATCCGCGACTAGAGCAGTAAATGCGAGTTTTCCAATATCTCGTAGAAGAGCAAATGGTAGGAAAATGAGCATCTGGATAAGAATGAGCCATTGGATACTGATCGAGGACTTGCAGTCGGAAACAGCTCTGACAAAGGCCTGCAAATTAGCGGCAGTGAATACGGTGTAAGCGGCAACGAAACCAATCTGGCTGATGACAATGGAAGCCAAAATAAGGGTGCGCATATGTTTGCCGTAAAGTGCACCACCTAAATCACCAAAAGAGCCTCCAACCTTGAGCTGCGTTTTTACTAGAAGCACAAAGCAGTAATAGCTCAGAGCGGCAACGCCAAAGAGAATCAGGTTGCTGAAGAGCATACCTCCGTTGAGATAGGCTCGCGGAAGGAAGAGGACACCGGTACCGACAAAGGACTTGAGAAGCAGCAAGGCCGCGTTCATGGGACTATTGTTTCCAGTGCCACCGCGGACCTTGCGCTTGCGTCTGCGTCTTGAAGGTGTCAACAAGGCGCTGTCCTCCATAGGCTCCCGCTCGTCGTCCGAGTTGTACTCGTCCGTGTCTTCTCCGGATGAGAAGTACTCGTTCGGTCCCAAGTCTTCGTCATCCTCCTCCAGTTCCTCACCAGCGAAGTGGCCATAAATCGTCAAGAATTCGAGGAAGCTGGAGGTGAACAATCTCTGCTGGCCTGGCGCAGGAGAGGCGTGGCCTTCCTCGGGATGACCTTGAGGACCAGGGCTCTGGACGCTACGGCGGAGATGATTTCTTCGAAAGCCACCGGGCACCTTTATCGAGTTGATGTCAAGTACCTCGGCCTCGGGTTCAGGTCGTCCCAAATCGAAACTCTTGCTGCGGTTGTACTTTGCTCTCGCTTCTGCCTGTTCGGTCCACTTGTAGATACCTCGAGTCACATCACCTCCCTGCAACTTCAGGCTGGAGAACTCGTCCTCGCCCAGTCCGGCACCGCCGATTTCGGCTGGTTGCTTGCCCTTCGAATGACCTTGAATTGATGACTCTTCTGAGCCTGGGTTTTCATCCGAGGGTTGGACTAGATGACGCTTGACAATCTCGGGATCCTCGTAAGGTGCACTAGTGCCCAGCGCATTTTGTGACCGTGAATTGAAAGAGCCATAGTTGGTCGGTGTCCCCGAATTTCGACCGCCGAGCAGAGGAGACTGTGAGCGAATCGGGGGAGTAGCAACGCGAGCTGCGGGAGTGCCATGTCGGGGAGGAGACTGGCCTAGAGAATTGGAGAGCGCAGCGGCGAGAGCAGATACACCAGGTCCTTGGGCGCTAGTCCCGCTTCCAGGCAACTGGGACAAATCCTCGAGATTCTCGGCACGTGGAGCTGCATCAGGTCGTGGCGAGCCTCCTCTGGGAGGTGTAGTCCCAAGTAGTTGTGACGGGATGGGAGAAGCAAGACGCGCTGTCAAATCAGCTCGAGGGACCGAAGCGGAAATCGATCGAGGTCGGAAGCTCGAGGGCGAAGCAGACCTAGGGGGCTGTTCAGAGGGGATTCTCGAAGGAGAAGCCATTTTCCAATCCGATTGAAGGTGTGACAAGCCTTATCGCATAGTCTGTGAGCGGTGTTGACAGCAGTTTTGAGTCGTGAACAGCGGTAATGACGCAGCAGGCAGATGGATGGATGACTGGCGGGATGCCCAGCAACACTGATAAGACAGTCGGAGAACCAAAGAAGTCAACAAAAAGAATGACGACAAAGAATGATTACCAAGGACAGTCTCGGGAACAAAGGTTATATGGATATGTCACGCTTGGTCGGGTGACAGCGTCAATTGAGAGGTATGGGAATTTCTTGTTGGAGAGAAGAGGAAGCGTGAGATAAGGGCTTAGCCAAGCCGTAGCATTGGAAACAGGCGAAGGCTAGGCTAAGGCTACAGGCTCCAAGCTGCCTATGCCCAGGCTGGTAGTTGCCCTGAACGGTGAAGCTCAGACGCAGGGAAGCCCACCTCAGTCTCTGGGGTCTGGTGACCTACTGAGTAAGGGCAGCTGCCGAGCCAAGCTAGGCTAATAGTGGAGGTATTGGTTAAAGACTCCACGCGTTGAAAAGGTAAATACTTTGCAATAATAATAGCTAAAACTGTATGGAGAGGTGCCTTATACAGCATTAAGATTTAACGTATGTATAGATAGCATGGTAAAGTGTTTGTACGAAGTAGTCAGCTTATATAAGCAGTGATAAGTGTCTCATCACTCATCCCGAGTCTGAGATGGATATCATATCATGGCTTCCATGTCTGCCGTCGAGTATTCTATGTATGGACTGATCCAGAGCCAGCGGATATCGGCAAGTCAATGGAAATGCTTTGAATGGAAATCCCAACCGTTTGCCTGCAACCTTATCTCTAGGGTTGCATTGGGCCTACCAAATCGGGGGTTGTAATATTGACCGAGTCAAATACCTTGGGATGTTGATGAGTAACGTTTCAGAAGGATTTGTTTACGAGTGTTGCCATTGATCTCTTCTTATCCGCACATGTTTTATTGCGGCACAACATGCCTATCATGGCCACTAATTTCGATACTAGTTATCCTCTGTTCGGAGTATCTACAGTGAAGCCACGTCTCTGGAAACACTGAACCAAACCTAACATCGAATTATATCAACCTTATTACACGAATCTGTTCAATCTTGGCTGTGCGGCCCCACAAGAATAATCGATGTGCATTACCCGTCACTTGGTGCGATGAAGCGGGCACGTTTATGCTGTCACGCTCAGTGGGGGCGTCACAACCCTTAAGAGTCGAGTCAGATGAACGAGGCGCATGTCGACATGTGAATAGATATCTCTATATATCTCACATCAGAGATCTCGATCTCTCTGGTCCTGGTTTTTGTGTTTTACTCTGTAGCATCAGGCCTCGTCTTTCTCTCTGGCCATGCCGTGAATAGGTAGGCAGCATTCAAAACCTCGGCAACAAAAGCACCGACAGAAGCTTGAATTTCAGAGTGGATTTGCTCTGCATGGCCTACGTCATTTAGTAGCACCTACAGCGCCTATCGCGATACGAAGCTGCACCTTGTGGTTCGTTATGAGCTCCAGCCACGCCAGCTTCCAGGAGCAAGACACCTTGAGACCTTGACCATGACAGATAAAAAGACTTGAGTAAGTTCTCATAAGCCCAAGGAGAGCTTTTGGATAGTTTATTTTGTCGCTTAGGGTCAAAGTCTCAAGTTTGTCACCTCCCATGCCAGCTCTTGCACATGATCCGACTTCCCCACAGACAGAGTCATAAAGACGACTATCACTGTCATCCATGGATGGATATCTTGAGCTCCAGAGAGATAGCTCTGAGCGACACTACTGGATTCTACTGGCCTCTAACCGCTGAAATACATTTTTTTAGTGGGGAAATGTCTAGCACCCGTAGACCCTTGAAACCACTCCAAACACCAACATTAGCAGCGCCTAGTTCCCTGCTGACCCCGTCTAACGTTTGTTCCCCAAACTTCCATACCTTTCCTGCTGTAACGATGGAGGCCCAAGAATGCCCTCCCTTGAGGCTGTTGTGGCGGCCTTGATTGGTGATAATCTCTAAACCAACATCGACGGTTTTGCCCGGATTGCCGAACAACTGTCCTTGTGTATTATCCACTCGCAACTACACTAACTACACCATATGCAACACGCGGGAGGCTTCAGCTTGGAATTCTCTTGGCAAGCATAGGATTGACGACCGATTACCCAATTGCTGAGTGGTCCTTGAGCAATAGAATACACCATAACATCATTACTTCTCTGACTTGTCCCCTCTTTCAAAAACCTCATTCTTCTGTGCTTTGTTCCACCGCGGTTCTTCACCGTCTCATACTTGCTCATGTGGGCCTGGGCCAGTGCTCGCTACTACTGAACCCCTCGCCTGGCCGAGCGGACTTTGCTCTCTGGACTTCATCATGACAACACCTCAACAGTCAGATCTCAAGGGAGTTGACAATGGGGGAGAACGACATCGAAACAGCATAGCCGAGTCCCATGGCGGACGGGGATCGGTATCAGTCACCATGGAGCCACGACACAACAAGTTGGGCAGCATCTCAGGTGTCTACATCCCTGTTTTTCTCAATATCATGAGTATTCTCATGTTTTTGCGATTCGGTCAAATAATTGGGAAAATCGGTTTCGTGGGTATCCTCGGTAAGCTTTTCTCGCATACGAGGCCTTTCATAAATCTTAACAAAGACTCCAGGACTTCTAGTTACAGCTTACTCCATTGACTTATTGACGACGCTTTCTCTGTCGGCCATCGCGACCAATGGAGAAGTCAAGGGTGGTGGTGCATACTACCTTATCTCACGGTCTCTGGGACCCGAGTTTGGTGGTTCCATCGGAATCCTCTTCTATCTGGCTCAAGTTCTCAATGCAAGCATGAACGTTGTTGGTCTTATTGACTGTGTTAGACTGAATCTCGGCGCGGCTTTCCCCTCAGGTTACTGGACTGGCTATGGCCTCCAAACAGCTGCCCTGTTGCTTTGTACTGGTCTTTGTTTTCTGGGATCTGCAACTTTTTCGAGAGCCTCCAATGCTTTGCTTGCTATCCTGAGCTTGGCCATTGTCAGCATCCCAGTCTCTGCTATCTTCAAGGCTCCCTTCCATGATAGGGATCTCGGGATTCATTTCACTGGACCCAGTCTTGATACCCTGACCGACAACTTCCTTCCTCACAGCGGCCCCCAATTCAAAGGCCTTGAAACGTTTCGTGATCTGTTTGGCATTCTCTTTCCGTACGACCCTCATGCCAACCTGTGTGTGTATAACAAGCTCGTACTGACAACAAGACAGTGCTACCTCGGGGATCTTCGCGGGTGCATCCATGTCTGGAGACCTAAAAGACCCAAGCAGATCGATTCCTCATGGGACGCTCTGGGCAATGTTGACAACGTTTATCATTTACTTTGTCGTAATCCTTTCGCTGGCTGCGAGCACAACTCACACATCTTTCCTGGCCAACGACAATGTCATCCCTCTTATCAACCTCTCCCAACCTGTCATCCTCGCTGGCGAATGTGCAGTCACCTTCTTCTCCGCTCTTATGGGCCTGATCGGCGCCTCCAAGCTGTTCCAAGCTTTTGCAAGGGACAAGCTTCTTCCAGGCCTCGGCTTCTTCAGCAAGGGCACGAAACACGGTGACGAGCCGATTTACGCTTTGCTTCTGACCTATGTCATTGCGCAATTGGCTCTCTTCGCCGATCTCAACCAGATCGCTACCTTTATCTCTATGGGATATCAGATGACTTTCTTCGTCATGAATTTGGCTTGCTTCCTTCTCAAAATCGGGTCAGCCCCTAACTTCAGACCAAGCTTCAAGTTCTTCACCTGGCAAACTGCTTTCCTTGCCGGCATCTTGTCAGGCTTTGCTATGTTCTTCATCGATGAGACCTATGCTGCTATTGCTATCACAGTGCTTGTGTTGCTATTCCTCCTCATTCATTACCTCAGCCCTCCTAAGCACTGGGGCGATGTTAGCCAAAACTTGATCTATCATCAAGTAAGGAAGTATTTGCTACGCCTGAGACCAGAACACATCAAATTCTGGAGACCGCATATCATATTACTTATCAACAACCCTCGCAGACAGACCAGATTGATCCAATTTTGTAATGCACTCAAAAAGGGGTCGCTTTACATCCTTGGCCATGTCATCGTGACCGACGACTTCAACTCAGGGGTTCATGAAGCTCGGCTTCAACAACATGCATGGACAAAATACATCAACGAGTATTCCAAGATCAAGGCTTTTGTGCAGCTGACAATGTCGCCCGCCATCACTTGGGGTATCCGCAATCTGATACTATCAGCCGGCCTTGGTGGAATGCGTCCCAACATTGCTGTGCTTGGGTTTTACAACATGGAGGAACTGCGAAAATCGAATCCGGAGCTCCGCGTACCTGATGTTCCCGTATCTTTATCTAGTCAAATGCGACGGCCCGCTAGGTCAAATGGCAAAGCTCCCGAAAGACCTCGGAGGCGACGGGGTGACACGTCAGCAAGACTCATGGAGGGCATCCTACCAACGGACGTTATTCGTACCGAGAATATGATGTCTCCAAAAGAGTATCTGACCATACTAGAGGACATTGCGTTGAGATATCGACTCAACGTTGCAGTGGGGTGTGGCTTTGAATCACTTGAGACACCAAGAAAGGACGGAACCAACACCAAAAAGTACATCGACCTGTGGCCCATCCAGATGTCGGCCGAGGTTACTTCTGATGGAAAGAGTTTGCTGACCACCAACTTTGATACATGTAAGGTCAATCTCTTGTGAAGACGGCACAGGCTAACATTAGTAGACACACTCATTTTGCAGCTCGGGCATATTCTTCACAGTGTGCAACTCTGGAAGCATGTTTATACGCTTCGGGTCATGGTGTTTGTGGAATATGAGAGTGAGGTCAACGAAGAGCATGCTCGAGTTCTGGCACTTCTTGAAAAATTAAGAATCGACGCAGAGGTCAAAGTATTTTGCTTGGCATCAGGCAGTCTGAATACTTACGAACTCATCGTCAATGGAATAGGCAGCGATATTGATTGGGAGATCGTCGTCAACGAAACACTCCACAGCGAAGAATGGTGGGATGATGTTCAGATGTTCCGAGGTCGATCAGACAACATGACTTCTACCCAGGAGCTAGATCAGCTGGAGCAACTATATGATACGATATCTGGGAGGCCCGGTTTGTATAACCCTCATGAGGAGATATACGATCGTCGACGTGCTAGCACGACGGATGTTCCCGAATTACCAAGACGGCCGGCTATTCGGATGCTTTCAAAGATGGGGGTTAGTATGGGAATTCACACACACCATCTCCCAGACGGTGCATTAGATGAAACGGATAACGAGGATGACGAGGCAGAAGACTCGCAAGCAGAGCTTCTCGATGACGAGGAAATGGGGTACAGTTCCATACTAGACCGTGAGTCGATTGACGAAACAAACATCGGCCCGAGTGATGCAGCTCGCCAGCCATTGTTGGCAGGTGGAGATTCTCATGATGAGGGTGGCAGAGTGCGTGGTGACTTCTGGGAAAGCTTTGGCCGAAGGTCCAAGTCCGGCACAGTCGGAGATGCGGTCGGAACAAGTACGTCGTACGGTACAATGTCATCTTCTGCGACAGTAAAGGGAGTTGGCGCTGGCGTTGGTGGAGCCCAGACATCACAGTCGGCATCAGCATCAGCCTCCCAAGTTACACCAGAATCATCAGCAGCACAGACGAACCAACAACCACATGGAGGCAGCACAGACTCTGCCCCGGAAGAGTTTCCTCCTCTTGTCTCGCGAGACTTGCTAGGACCCTCGGCAGCCTTCAGTCATGTGCACCCTCCAAGCCCTACGCGAGAAGACACTGCACGCCCGTATCGCAGCGGTGCATCAACACCAGGAAGGCCCAATCTCTCCAGGCAGTCTTCGACCGTGAAGTTCTCCAGCCGCCCGGTCCCGGAAACAAAGATCGTGGCCTCGGAAGCAGAGGGGTCCACGATAAGCTTTGCGCCGCCCTCTAGCACCGAATCTGAGACTCCCAAGGCCGGACCGTATCGACCGAGTTATTCGCGGCAATCGTCATCAGGAAAGTTCCCGAATAGATCCCGGTCTAGCGGTCAAGTGTTGGCCGGTGAGGAGAGCAGAAAAGTCAGTTTCGCGGAACAGTCTGAGTGCGAGCCATACTCAACGCATCAGTCTCAATTCCATTCGCGGCGGAATTCTCGAGGATCTACACAAGGAGGGGGCGAATCCTATGAGCAAATTCCAGAGATGCTTGAAAGATACAGATTAAGTTCACATCTAGAGGAGGAAGGTCAAAATTCGGGTTACACGCCGCAGGGATTGGAGCTCTCTTTCAACGAGCTTCCAAGCAGAGCACAGCATCTCATTGTCAACGAATTGATGCGACAGCATTCCAAGGAGACTGCTGTTCTTCTCAGCACGCTGCCGATTCCTTCGGAGGGCACTTGCTTGGATGAAGCTTCTACTATACAGTATCTGTCTGATGTGGAAGTTCTGTGCAATGAGCTGCCACCAACGCTGTTGGTTCTTAGCAACAATATGACAGTAACTGTCAACCTATAGTCGATCGCTTAATCAAACAATCAATGAATCAATCAATTACAAAGCCGCAATATTCCCATGATTGACAGCTAGCATGGATGACCCATGTAGAGGGCCTAGAGGGCCTAAGAATTGAGGCTACTGAGGAAAATACTACCACACTTGGTCGACAACATGGAAGGTCTCTAAAAGATGGCGTAAGCCGAGTCATGACCAACAAAGGACGGCAATGATTACTAGCCAGGAACAGCCTTGCAAAGACCATGTCAGGCACAGGAACCGAGGAACGGGACAAGATCGTGGGAGCTAACAGCTGCACCAGTCTGTCGATATAGTTTTTGTGAATTCTTGCACGAGGTTTTGGATTTCAGGGGCAAGATTGACTGGAATGGTCTCTGAGGTTCTGGATATATCGGGTAGTGAGTGGAGAGGATAGGCGGTTTTTTGGGTGGCTTGCGGCCATGAATCATGTGCCATGTGGCTGTCTGTCACCTCACGGTCTCAGTCTCTGTCAGTCGTCGCTGAGAAAGAATCATGAGAGGGTAATTTATTTTCAGCTTTCATTGTGTACTTTTGTCTTTATGCTCGGGCTCTCTTGCGGCCCATCTCTGGGGCAATGGTTGGTGATGTTAAGATTGGAGCACTTTTGGTGTTACCCAAACTGCATTTGCATTCTTGGGAGACAAACTCTCCTCTTTGTACCTTTCCCGTCCCTGTGCCGTGTGCCTGACACCACCTCTGACGCCTTAAAGTGACCTATTTAGTTACTGCAGAAGCCAAAAGATTGAGTTGCCCCCGCACAATGACACTGCCTGGTGTCATCGGGACCTCCGAGCCGCCATAGTTGAGACGAGGCGCATACTAGAAGTGACTAGGCCATCTAACAAGGTTTGAATTTCTCTTTACCAAGATAAACTCTATTCCGTCTTCCAAGCCAAGTTAAGTTCAGTTCAGTTCCGCTCTGTTCCCCAGAGCTCTATACCCACTGAAGATATCCTCCGAGGTGGGCGGCTTGTCTTGTAAGACCCAGGGCCCCTCCCGCCATCACTTCACTTACATTCCAGTCAAGCAGCCTGACACCACTCAGCTTTGTCAAAAAAGGGGACCCCAGAGACATCTCCTTATAACGGAGGCTGGGGCTGGGATTACCATTCTGCTGAAATCAGGTTTTCTGGGAAATTCTCTTTCCTGGCCTGTGAGACATTGTGCTCCGAGTCAGGCTACTCTATCTCTTCTTCACCAAGCCAACCTCTTCACGATGCCTTCTTGGACTTCCAACAACGACGATAAGATGAGCAGCTGGCGGGACCAGCTCTCGCCCCGAAACCTGAGTTTTCGGGGATTTAGAAGAGCTTCTGAGTCTGTCGCAAAATCAACCTCTTCAACCAGTAAAGATTTCACCATGCTGCACTATCCAGACCGACCTACGAGGAGGATCACTGAGGCCGATATTCCCAGTGACGAAGATTGTAAAAAGTCTCTTATTAATATGAGAAAGGCTTCTTTCGTGGAGCAAATACATCGTCGGCATGAAATTCAGCATCACAAACAATTATCTCCTGTGCGAGAACCGGCGCAAGAAGAGCTCTCACCATTGAGACCGCCTCAACATGAGTTATCTCGAATAGTACAGCCACAACCGCAACCACCAACAGAACAACCTCGCACAATTCAACCACATATTAAGCAGCCTCGAATAATACAGGCACCTTCAGAACAACCACGACTGGAGCATCCTCGAGCACAGCAACCGTTGCGATTAACTTTTGGACCGTTTAATGGACAGTTCCAATCTGCCTTTGGGCCACTTACACCCGCTGAAGAGGAGCCATGTCCGCTAGAAAAGGTCGACACCGTTGAGTCTACAGCAACAGCAAAACCACAAGACTCGCCCCAGGTTCCCCAACCTTCAGTGGCCATTCGAAAAAGCCTCTTAGTTGTTGATGATTTAAACATTGCAAGAGAGCCCTCGCCTTCTGCAGTCATCAGCGAAGCCAAGACTATTAAACTCGAACGAGTAGACAACCACGTCACGCCTGGCGTCTCACCAATCTCATCACCACGACCAAGCGATGCTTCAGCTTCAGGATGGCCCAGACGAAAACAATCAGTTCAAATGGTCGCTATTCGTCGATCATCGCAAGATTCTCAGAAGCGCAAGCAGTCTGTTCACACAGTCGTTGTGCGAAGGCCTTCCAAGCCAACGGCAGATGCCCTCAACTCTCATCCCGTTCACGCATCTTCTACACAAGTTCATGTTCGACAAGACAGTGTTTCGGACCCAATGTGTCGCGTATGTCATAATGGAATCGCTGAGACGTCTGGGACTTGTTCAAGCTGTGAGAATGACTCCATCACAGCCACGCCGGTCGAAATCAGTCCCAACTTCTCTCGACTTCATCACAAACCAACTGTCAAGAAGTACAACCGTCCTCCTCCTCTGATTCCTCAGTCTCTCGACGGTATCGCCAAGCTTCATCGCCCCTCCCCGTCTCTCACCTCGAATCCCGAAGCAAATTCACTGTCACCGCCAGCTTCGCCGACATCGCATTGCAGCAGTCCAGCTGAGACCGTCAAGACAGTAGCGACGGGCCCTTCAGTTCCTCCAACCCCAATGTCGGCCCTCTCGACGCCTGAAGTGTTCAAGCGCTTCCAGGAAGAGGTTGAATCAAGGGCCAAGGTCGATGATAGTCCCTCATTCGATGATCCATGGATGATCAAGTCCAAGACTCCCGAGGCTGCTGATGTTTACGAAGATGACTGGGCGGATTATTACTTTGATGAGCAGAACTTCAGTGACGACAAAGTCACTAATGGGCCAGCGCCAGGTGCGAACTCTGTCCCGAGTCCTGTCAATCCAGGTCCTGGGTGGATATAAAGTCTTGCAGGAGATTGCCTGTAAAAAAAGATTGTATCATGTATGTATTCAAAATGTCAGGTAGCGGGTTTGTTTTTCTATATCCTGGTCAAATAGCGACAAGCGTTCTTTCAATTCAATCATGAGTCTATATTTTCATAACCATCTCTTTTATCTCTTCGTGACATCTTGTTTCATCTGGTCCATCTCAACTTTTCAGTCTATGTTCTAATCTAAATAATTTTTGTAACAGTCAAATCGCTTGAATCTCCACCCTCTAATTCTATCAACCCACCAGCTTCAATTCTCTTCTTCCACTTGTTGCTCTCATATCGCGCAAAAATTATCGTCATGCGTAGTGTAACATCGCTGCTCGAGTCATGCTCCTGCAGCGATTCCGCAACGGGTGTGAACGTCCAGCGGCCAAATGCCCAGTTGAGGATATATCGACCGGAGGCGCTTGGCTCTGGTGGAGGAATATCAGGATCGGAGTTTGTGGGCGTTGATGAGAGTGAGACGAGGGCCTTGATGCGGTAGGCTTCGTCTTTGGGGGCGGAGGAGAGGAAAGCGATGAGCTTTTCTGTCGAAACTCGTGCTGAAGGATCAGCTTTCAGGACAACTGACAAAACCTCGACTTCGCTTTGGTGGTTATGAGAATGGCCGTTTGTTGCGCCATTGGAATTGTCGTGACTGTGGCCATTGGTCTTTTCAACATCTGCCTCTGTCAACTCCTTCGCCAAACCACCATCCACACCAAAGATCAAGTCCATCGACACTTTGCCCTTGTCGCTCTTGACCTTGGCAACGTCAACCTCCAGGTCGCCGACTCGGTCAAGGCATTCGTCGTATCGTAGCATGCTGACATTTTCCCACTTGTTGAAGACAATGAGATCGGTGTAGCGCGCTTGAATGCGCGCCGTGTAGCTGGTGTCCTCATAACCCTTCCAGTTCTCGACGTCAATGACGCTGATGACACCGTCGAGGATATACTTCCCGGACTCACGCGCCAGGCGATTGACTTCGAGAGCGAGTGTCGCGGGGAAAGCCGAGCCGCTGGTTTCAATAACAATGCGATCGGGTGTGACGGTCTTTTCTAGTTCTTCGAGCGCGGGGCCGAGTTGACCGACGAGGTTACAGCAGATGCAGCCGTTGAGGAGTTCCTGAACACCCGAGATGGCAGAGTTGGCGGCGAGTTGTGAGTCGACTGCGAGATCGCCGAATTCGTTCTTGAGAAGCGCAAGCTTATAGTCTGGATTCTGGGCGCGAAGTTGGGGGATCAGGTTCAGAATCAGTGTCGTTTTACCTGATCCCAAAAACCCTGTAACGATAGTGATAGGAATTGGCGCCATCTTTACTATACTTTCAAGAGAATCGAGGTTGAAAATAGCACCTATAGGAAAACGAGAGGGCGTCAGAGTTTTGTTCCTGATAAAATACCTCTTTTAATTATTAGCGGAACAAACAAAAGTGATAATGTTGGGTGATCATCAGCCCATCCATTCAGAACGGTCCGATAAGATAGACTTTTGAATCGTTATCGGGCCTTATCGGAACGACCCCTCCAACTGCAACTTGACGTCACTTTATAGAGGGTGACAAGAGCTGAAAGAATGGACTAACGTAAGGTTTCACAGGGGTGCATTGAGGATTTGCGCCATTGCGTATGCCAATGCCGGGGATAAAGATGGCAGAACAAGGAAATGGGGTAGGGATACACAATATTTACATGCATCCTTCTCTCGTCTAGATCTTAATCGGAGCATCATCCTTCAACGGGAAACACAATCCGCCTGAAACGAAACAAAAATGGCTTCTCAAGAATTGGACCAGAACAACAACGTCCAAGACGAGAGCTTCAAGGAGCAGCTGGACAAGGCTGCGGATAGCACCCGTGAACTGGAGAATCAGAAACCCAATCCTGTTGTCGAGAAGAGTATGATCTACCAAACTCTTTACATACCATAACTAGGTTGCTGACTTGTTGCAGTCACAGAATATGTCCCGGCTGCAGCCAAGATCCTGCCTGCTCGTCAAAGCCCGCCCAAGGAGGAAGACAAGCCTCCAGGACCACCAGAGCGACCGCATCACGATGACAAAATCGAAGACTTTGTAAGGGATCAGCACAGAAGTCAGGGCGTTGATGGAATTCTGGGCGATTCTCCCAATGATGAGTGACGGGGTTCTTCAAGGCTTTTGGGCTGTATAATAGGACATTTGCCTACAACGTGATGAATTCATGATTCAAGTGTCTTGAAGTCGAGTTTGACGTGCAGCGAGTGCAGTGCGACTTGCGACAGTGTCTTGGATATGGACGCTAGGAGATGATCCAATAACGGTCTTGAGCCTCATGAGCTTAATCCTTACAACAAGACAAAGCTCGCTTAAGGATTGGTCTGCAATTCTGCATGGACGAACGAGGTCGAGACACGGGGGCAATAGCCGCATCTCGAAACCAGCCAAACCTTGCATAGCGACGTCAAGTTCACGATGCAGAATTTTACAGCGAACGTCTGCCAAGTCCTCATGAGCAGCACGCGTTTTCGCGATGTCACACAGCTTGATATCAACAGCGCGAAATTTACTACAAAATCATTTTCAGGATGGAATGTCCCCCCTTCTTGGCATTACACCGCCTACAGACATCGTTGCGAAACAACGACCTGACGGAGAATTTCCTATATCCAAGGGTTATAATCTACTGAGCGTTTCCCGCAATGGGAAAGGCAACGCGACACCGTGGGAGGTGACCCAGAGGTCGGGTGAAGGTCGTGGCGGCTCAGAAAACATTAAAAAAAATGCTTTTTGATCTAAGGAGCAAAAACAAAAGAGATCGGGAAAAGTGCGAGTTTATATACCCCAATATTTTCTGAGTGGGGCTGCCGTTTTGGTTAGTCAGCATTCTCTCCACCAAATTTCAGCGGCGGGTGGTTGGGACATGATCTGGGCAAGCGATTACCCTATATTTGGCTTGACTGCAATCTTGATAGTACTCAGGACATTCATTCATATAGGTAACATACGTCAGATAAACCAAAGTCACCACTCTCAAAGCTTTACAGCTCAGATGTTCTATGACTGATTTGCGAAAGACCAAAATATTAATGTTCCATTTCTATTATATATGATCAAGCACCACTATACAATTCCACTTTGACTAACACCCACATTTCGACATGGTCAACCTTCTCAGAGGGACTAAGAGTACAATTGGAAATCTTGCTGTGACCAGCCAAGCGTTCGATGGCGAGATGGAATCGAGTATGGAACCCACGCACTAGGGTAATGGTGGTTTGGAAGTCGAGGCCGATCATCAGGGTAAGGTGGTGTACGTTCGAATAGTTTATGGCTCCGCTCGACATCTAAGACAATAACATTCTCCCGTTAGAAGTTTACAATATTATGAGATACAGAAATACCTGCAGTGTTCATGTAGTGCCCTGATTTGTTCTGTCTCGTCCACATATGGTAAAACACCAAGACACATGTTGGGAGGTTGATGAGAGCACCAACAATGGAGATGATGGCTTCCGCGGACAAGGCCATCGGGGAAGGGTTGTAGATGCTTGAACTTGGTCCAGGATTTCGAGAAGAAAAGAGTGAGCTGAAGTAGAGCTCAAGAGATAGGCTTTACCATGGTGAGTGGAATGCTGGCTTTTTAAAGTGAAAGTGAGACGTAGTGAGTCCTTGCGGCAGACAAGGCTATGCTGGGGAAGCACTTCTCAAAGACATGAACAACAACATCTATCGCCCCGTATAGGACGGATCAGCTCAGATCCCGGAAGGAGAACCATGTACTGAGGCAGGACAAAAGAATTCATGTCATAGCTCCAAACTGCACGAGCACGAATATTGTTTTCGACTCAATTGGTCATCTATAACCCATCTTGCCGATCCAGACAACTGAGATGCAAAATTTGGTCTCGTCCATACATATAGTGGAATTTACACCTCAAACTTTGCTGTTCTGCAGGGATCCAACTCTAAGCTGATAGAGTGGATTAGCATCGACTTTCTCAAGCAATGGCAAATCTTATTGGGAGCAAGGACATGGGGGAATGTTTAAGTTAAAGAAAACGAGGGCAGGGCGTAGCATAGCAAACTCGCTCGCCCACCTGCAGCGCTTACATATACCGTTGGGGTCGACTAAAGGCGATACATTTTGAAAAATTTGGCCTCAGCAAACGAACAGCGAGCCCAACGGCCGGCTATAATGTCTTATTTTAAGTTAGGCAAATGTGCAGCAATTTTGCAAAATTTGGCCATATCCAATCAGGTCCTGCGCTCCAGAGACCACCCATGACAGCCCAGGTATATGTTGTTGGGTGGCACAAGTCATTGAATGACCGCCTCGCCGCCTGAATATGCAATGCGCACTGCCGCATGATTAGCTTCCATACTGCTGTGAGTCGAGCACAGTCGCAATAGACAACTTGAAAAGGTAAGGTTGGTGCCTGTGTGGAGGTTATGGCACATCAGATATATGAATGCCACAACCACTCTACATACCTAGCTGGGTCTGAGTTGACTTTCCATTATGTTTCTCTCTATCTAGAATTATCTTCCGCTTTATCTAGTTGTCGTATGCTATCACAATGTCTCGAGCACCCAAAATCTCAGAAGCGATCTGGGAGCGACACAAGAGCATTATTCGGACCTTGTATATTGACGAAGACAACAGCCCCGAGAAAGTTTCCGAGGTTCTACAGGACAAGTATGGATTTACAGTATCGTAGGTTCCCTAGAACACCTCATGCAACTTTACATCAAGGCTAACATATTCAAGGCGCCATCAAATCATTCGTCGGCTTGCCAAATGGAAGTTCAAAAAGTACACGACTAAGGAGGAATGGGTATATACGAGCTCACAGATACAAAGGCGAAAAAAGAAGGACGGGAAAAAGACTGAAATTGTTCTGAATGGCAAACCAATTTCGGAAAAGAAACTCAGCAAGGCATTAGGGAGGTATGTTGGGCCCTGGGACTTTGGGCCCGAGTGCCAGAGTGAGTTCTCTTCTACACGAAGTTGATCCCAAAGCTGATACCTATGTTGTTTAGGAATTCTTCCCTGCGAAGACCTCACCACAATCGAGATTCGCACTCCCAAGGAAGACTTTGGCATCATGCCGTACTCGACGCCTTGGTTCAAGTTCTGGACCCTTGCTGAAGAGACGGGTAAGTGATACTACCTCACAGCATGAACTGCGTCCAAACTAATACACAGCAGTTTTTACGAGCGCTGCTATAGCTTCAGCAAGATCCAAAAGCCAAAACAATCAAGAATCCCTTGATAAGATCATGAAATTCATGTCCTCGGACGAGCAAAAGTTCACCAAACTGCCCATCTTACTATCACACCTGGCGACAGCCTTGCCTCGATTTCATGAAAACCAGCGACACCCTGTACTAGAGGATTGCGACTCTTTGCTGCTGCAATGGATATTTTACGCTGGCTCAAACAAGTTAGTCAGCGTAGAATGCATGCACATTTTGTTGAAATGGGCCATGGACAATAACTATCTCCGGCTCATCAAGGACGCCATTGCCCTTGGTGGACTAACCGTCCAAGCCGCTTCCAGATACCTACTCCCCAGCGCTGTCGAGGTCGGCGATCTGGACCTACTGAAATTGCTTTTGCACACTGCTCGTGGCCCTAGCCTCTCTTCACGGTATTTGGACAGGGCGCTCGCAGTGGCTATTAACAATATCGATGGCCCCATGGTTGATCTATTGTTGAAGAATGGGGCCAACCCTACCATGTCATCCTCTAATGACGAACTACCCATGAGGCAGGCATTGAAATTAAACAATAGTGACATGATCGTGAGAAGTCTTTTAGAATACGGCGCGGATATCCATCGCATGTCGATCTCACATTCTATTCTTCTTTATGCTCGAACTACGGCATCTGCAAAGCTACTGCTAGAGGCTGGTGCTCCAGTGAACTTCGCAGGCAGAATGTGGTTTACCCCTATTCAGCAAGCAGCTCTCAGAAATGACCTAGATATGGTCACCCTGCTGTTGGGAGCTGGGGCAGACCCGAACTTCGTTTGCGACGATGCCAGAGACCTATTACTATCCAATAGCTGTGTTGCAGAGAGCGGTCACATGCTTGATGGTATCTCACTTGCACTAATCTCACCACTCATGTTCGCAAGGGGACATGAAAACTTCGATATGGCTCGTTGTCTCGTGGATGCCGGGGCTACAGCTGATGGCCCCATGGCCAATCATCGTAGAGGGGAAAATCCTAGACTATGTCCAATTTCCCAATGGAATATCGTCTACTTATACACGTTAAGATGGTGGAGAGTTGCCAGGTCTTTCAAAGATGTGCTTCCGCAATCTCCTGGAACGGTGGATTGTGGCAAGATATGCGAGATCTTCGAAGCACTCTCACTACCAGCAGTGAATTTACATTCATTTGCGCGCGACTGGCACCTGGATCGAACGGCACTACAGGCTGCAATAGAGATCAATGACTGCGTCCTCGTCGATGCACTCACAGAAGATTGGGTTGACGTGAACAAGACACCATGCTCTTACCCGGTCTTACCAGCTCTACAAACAGCGTCAATCAACGGCAACAGTAGGCTGCTCAGATTGCTGGTTCGGCGCGGAGGTGACATTCATGCTCAACCTGCAGCAAGAGGACTCACTTGCCTACAGGCTGCAGCGATGTTAGGAAGCCAAGAACTCGTCGAGCTACTTTTGCAAATGGGTGCCCGAGTCGACGATTACCAGAGAGGAAATAACACAACGACTATGCAGGCAGCTGTCATAAGTGGCAGTGTAGGAACTGTGCAGACAGTTCTCCATGCTGGAACAGATATCAACGACAGCCGAGGTGTTTGCTCTCCCCTTTATCACGCCGCCTACGGACAAGATCCTGAAATGTGTGCTTTTCTCTTACGCAGAGGCGCTTTGGTAGACCAGGAGAACAGAGACAGCCCACTAATTGCTGCAATATTTCGAGGCTCGCATGAGATAGCAAAGCTTCTCTTGGAAGCTCGAGGGAATCCCAACAGCTGTACTCGATTATTACACCGCAAATGGAGCGCGTTAGGCACACCACATATTCGCTATCAACAAGAAGACAAGTGTGACGCGCAATTATGGACTCCGCTCGCAGCTGCTTGTTACTGGAGTGACGTCGCCATGATTAAGCTGCTGTTACAGCATGGAGCTAAACTGCACAAGGGGATAGAAACTCAGCTCTCTCCCGTTGAGGCTTCAATTTGCCGAAATGACTTCAGTTATGACATTTTTCAGTTTATACTTTACCTAAGAGTGAGAAATCTAGGAGGTCTAAGCTGGGATGATCGGGAATCTTTGGTCAGTTGTGCAGTGCCGAGGAACGTGCCATGCAAAGTTGTTCAGCAGATGGTCGCTTTAGACCTCCTCACAGAGGTTAGTAAAGGAAAGACCCTCGTCCTTGCAGCGGTAAAAGGGCTTTTGGAGAGGATCAGGATGTTGGTAAGAGCCGGCACAGACATTCACTGTGATACAGCAAATATTGGCGGCACAGCCTTGAAAGTTGCATGCCGGGAAGGCCATCTTGACGTTGCTGAATATCTTCTTGTTGAAGGGATTGGCTGTCGCCTATCGCATAGCTTTCCACACAGGGGCCAGTTGGAAGATGCCGTGGATGCTGCAGAAGCCAATGGGCATTTCAACCTCGTTGCTTTGCTTCTCAAACACAGAGCAGCTATCACTGACGAAAAGTTCGACGTGTTCGAGATACGACATAACCGAGCTTTAGTTGCGGGAAGAGTCGACATAGCCCATCTCTATCGGGAGCACGATTTAAGCCGGCATAGTCCAAACAACCGGCCTGTATTGGCTGGCATCTCTGAGTGCGAGTTGGTGGCGGCAACAACCAGAGGGAGTTTGCACACGGTACTATAGACTGACTCACAGGAAGTGGCTGGGATACTGTCTCGGGTTATATCTAGCTTCCTCGGTAGTGAATACAAACCAGCCTCATGTGATCACACGATATCGTACCATAAAAGCTCACAAAAGTGATTGAGTGAGATACCGCCCTCCATATTCCAGTACAGCTCTAGCTAAGTGTGGGTGGTATCAATGTACAAGCATGGACTAAGAACGGAAGAATATCATTCCTAGTGATCTATGGTTTCCTTAGCCCCTTACCCAACAACTCTTTCCCGACTTCGGATACCAGCTTTTCATCTGGGAATCTGGACTTTTTACCAAGGATGTTTTCTCCAGCACCCACTGTCTGAAGCAGATCCGGGAGATCGCCATCAAGTGGTGTGCCATAAACCAAGTGCCCCAAAGCGAGAAGCATTCCATGTAACGCCTCTGCTGACTTTTCTTCCAGGGCTATAGCCTCGACTACTGACGCAGCAAGCTCGATCTCGTCATCTCCTGAAAGAGTAGGTTTTGAATCCTGTCTTGCCCGGCGATTTGCTACTGACAAGTTGAAGAGGAGGGAAGAACCAGCAACTCGCACGTTGTTATGGCTCTCGTCAAGGAAGCTCGAAGAGACGAGAAGAATGACCGCAGCACGTAGCGAGTTGTCTCGCATGATTTCGTCAGAAAATAGGGGTGTCGAGAAGAAGTTGCAAGCCATCTGGAGCGTGACCAGGCGAAGGGCATAGGGGCATCCTGATTGTTGATTGACAAAGTCCAGCACAGTCCGGACTGTCTCATGGTTCTTCTCTTCGGCAAAGTATCCACTGACTCTAGGATCCGAAAGAGCGCATCTGAATAAGTCAACGATAGTGAAAAGAATATCAATGGGAAGTGTCGTGACCGAATTCCTGACAAGGCTCGACAGGTGATTCATCTCAGGAACGACTGCACTTGAAGGACCATCCTTCGCCCGATCCTCAAGGTATTTCTTGAGAGCTTGTACCTCTGGCTTCCTAGCAACTTCGTCACCCATCTTGACCAGGAGTTTGTCCAGTGGAGGGACCTTTGCGTAGAGAACAGGCTTCGCATTGGGATTGGCAAAGGTCGGTAGCCGGAGCCTCTCATGAGGATGAACGGGATGTGCCATTTGCACGAGGAGCTGGACATTTCCTCGAAGAGCAGCTGGATCAGCCCCTGACCACCTATTTTCCTCCTCGCCACGCAGGAATGTCACGATGGTTGGTGTCGCTCTGATGGAATATCGGCTCCCAATCTCGTGGGCTTGGGGCTGTGCAATATCGACCTTGATCAGAGTGGCTTTCTCCCCAACTTCTTCGGCAAGTTCGTCGTAAATTGGATAGAGGACCTTGCAAGGTGGGCATGTCGCTGAGGTAAAGAAGACGACTGCACATGAATTCTTTGCCCCGTCCATCAAACGATCAAACTCAGCAGAATTGGAAACAATCTTGACGCCATGTTTTGGAGCACTTGGCGTCTGAGCGCTCTGCTGAAGTCCGAGGATAGAGCCATTCTGTCTTCCGGCATTGATCCCTTGAGTAAGCTGAGGAAGAAGCATACGGCCCATCGGCGAGTCGAGAACAGCCTGTGGCATTTTGACAATATGCTCCGGAATACCCTTTCCTAATAAAAAGTTTGCGAATGAATCGCTGAAATTATTACAGTTGTGATGAAAGAGGTCATAGGCCTGTGAATTGTTAGACAAAGCAAGCAAAACATGGAGCAAGGGCATTACCTCTAGTGTAAAGATCGGCCGTAGAGAGTCGAGAAACTCTTCTATTACATCCATAGGCAGATTCGTTGTGCCGAGATGGATCTTCTCCAATGGCTGTCCAAGGTGTGATGAGCCTGGTCTGATTGCGATAATGCCTCCGTCATAGACGTATTCTTTGCCATTGAGTTCTATAGAAGTGTGATAGATGGCATCAAGCTGAAAGCCTAGAAGACCCAAGGACATTTGGCGTGCCAGCCCTCGTGAGAGGTCATAGACAAAGAGTTGGACGTCCATCTTTTGTCTCTTGGGTGTGAGAGAAATGTGGTTGGTTTTCTTGGCTGATTAAGGATCGTAAAGATTTATTTAGATATTAATGGCTTTATGAAGGGTCAGGCAGAGCATCGGGTGTGAAGGTTGTGATTTTTGGGTCAAGCAGTTCGAGTTTGAGGATTCTAGGGATTAAAGTGCAAGTTTGAAGGAAGCGCTATAGGCAGGCAACATTGCGTTGACCTCACTTGAAACTGGAACATTCTAAAGGCGCTGACGGAGAGAGAGTTCTACCTGGAAAAGAGGCGCAGTTGTGTCTATATTCTAGAGTATGGCATAGCCAGAAAATAACAGATCGAGCCAGGACATTTTGAGTATTGAATACTAGAGAAGTTATAACTATCTTCTCATGCATCTCTCAATAATGTTCAAACTTGATGACATCGAAAGTCGCATATTGATCATTGGTGGGGCATCTAAAATTAGCGTTCCAACCCTTCGTTCTCTTCCCTGAGATTTCAGGGGCTTTTCGCATGGCTCCCCTAAAAGTTGATCCTCCAAGGTTCCAAGCCCCTGACAGATGCGCCAGCTGGACGGGCACTATCGCTATGGCCGTGGAGGTGCGTGTGGAACCTCGATTTTTAAGCATGCAGATTGGCTGTACCACGCAAACCAAACCATTTCCGTCTCTCACGAAAACTATCTTTGCCCCCCCTTTCTCCCTGTATCCGTGTTAACTTATCGGTCTGCAACTGAAAGTGAGAGAGAGCCAGCTTGTCAACAGCCAACAACCAAAACCTCATCTCGTCCATCCCATCCCTTTTAATTTATTCCTTTTTTTTCGCCACGCTCCTCCCAACCCAACCCTCGTTTCGAAGTGAACCAACCATTCCCTCCCTCCCTAGAATTATCCGATGGTCGAGCGAGTCCAGTCCCTTCTTTAAATAGACAGCCCCCGACACCACAATCTTATCTCCCCTTCTCGCGAGACCCGCGCTCATGAGAACACCCACATCGCCGCCCTCATCAAAGTTCCCCGTCTTCGACCCTCACGAGAAGCCAGACCGATACAAGTTTAAGCCCAAGAGGCAAGGCATTATTGGCAGGATGAAGGAGTCTTGGATGACACAGTCCCAGCGGACGAGGTGGATTAAGACTGTCGCCATCGTTTTTGCGATTGTTACCCTCTTCTACTTCATCTCCCCCAAGGGTGTTGAAGTGTATCACGAAGGTACGCCTAGTGGAGGTAGTAGCAGCAGTCGATCAAGAGCCCGAATCGCATTGTGCTAACAAGATGCAGTCACTCACCCTGCGCAGGGCAACAATGGCCAGTCCCCCTCAGACTCTTCCTATGGTACCGATCGATGCACAAAGTCTTACTCCAAGGACAAGCCCATTGTCCAGTATGTTCTCATGATCGATGCCGGCAGCACTGGTTCGCGAATCCACGTATACAAGTTCAACAACTGTCGTGATACCCCCGAGCTTGAGCACGAAGAGTTCAAGATGACCGAGAAGGATGTCGGTGGCCTCAGCAAGTATAACGGCGACCCTGTGGCCGCTGCCAAGAGTCTCGATCCCCTCATGAAGGTCGCTATGGATACCGTTCCCAACGCCCTCAAGGGCTGCACTCCCGTCGCAGTAAAGGCCACCGCTGGTCTTCGAATGATTGGCAAAGAAGCTTCCGATGCTATTCTTGCCGAAGTCCGACGACACCTCGAGCAGGATTACCCCTTCCCTGTCGTTGACAAGGAGAACGAAGGCGTTGTTATCATGGACGGTTCTCTCGAGGGTGTTTATGCTTGGATCACTACCAACTACCTTCTAGGCAAGATTGGTGGTCCCGATAAGAGCGAGACTGCCGCTGTCTTTGATCTTGGTGGTGGTTCTACTCAGATCGTTTTCGAGCCCACTTTCAAGGGCGCTGCTCACGGTGGAATGCCCGAGAAGCTTGCTGAGGGTGACCACAAGTACGATCTCGACTTCGGCGGTCGTCACTTCGAGCTCTACCAGCACTCTCACTTGGGCTATGGTCTGATGGCTGCCCGCAAGGCCATCCATGGTGCTCTCATCAAGGATATCGAGTCTAAGAATACCGACAAGGCCTGGGTCAAGCAACCCATTGTCAACCCCTGCATTGCCCCGGGCATGAACAAGACTGTTGAAGTTACTCTTGAAGGCAGTGAGGAGCCTGTTGAGGTTACCTTTGTTGGTCCCTCGCAGCCTGCTCCCGCTCAGTGCCGAAACCTCGCTGAGAAGATTCTCAACAAGGATGAGGACTGCAAGCTCGCTCCCTGCTCTTTCAACGGCATTCATCAGCCCCTGCTTTCCAAGACCTTCACCAAGGAGGATGTCTACATCTTCTCCTACTTCTTCGACCGCACCAAGCCCCTTGGTATGCCCGACTCGTTCACTCTTCGTGAGATGCACGATCTTACCCAGACTGTCTGCATGGGCAAGTCTGGCTGGGATGTTTTCACCACCATCCCTGATGCTATGGCCGAGTTGGATGGCCGACCTGAGTGGTGCCTGGACCTCAACTTCATGATGGCCCTCCTCCATAGTGGTTACGAAATGCCCATTGACCGCGAGGTTAAGATTGCCAAGAAAATCAAGGGCAACGAGCTCGGCTGGTGCCTTGGCGCCAGGTAAGTTTCTACGATTTCTACGATTTCTTGTCTCTTACTAACGATATTCCAGTTTGCCTCTTCTTGCTGGTGGTTCCGGCTGGTCTTGCAAGGTCAACCAGATTGCTTAAGTTATACCATAGGATATTAGGCGTTGAAAGGAGATGTATGTTGGCTTTTGCTTTTACTACTAGACCGATTCTTTTGGAACGGCAATGACATTGGGATATGGCAAAATCACACTACGGACCATCGGCATCATGAACAAAAGATGAACAAGATTGTAAGTCATGGGTGGCTTCATGGGGGAACTGGAGTCCTCGACTTGTCATGACGTGTAGAATATTATAGAATTAATTAATACAAGGTAGCGACCTTAGACCGGCGCGGTCACCATGCCCAAGACATCTTCAATCACATCCTCGGGACCAATATCTTCCAACAGGGCTTCTACTGCTTCAAGTCTACTCCCCCATTGCATGCTCCTCTCCTTTTCAGGAGGAGTCAGCTGGACTCGGTGTAAGTACACCTTGCGGGCAGCGAGGCCAACTAGAGCTGGTGTTACAAAGTCTAGACGATGCAAAGCAGCCAAACAACGCATGAGTTGACCAAAGTGCTTTGTGGCTGTGGGACTGATACCACCAGCAACAGCTCGGTGCATTCGAAGGAATGAGATGATGTTCATCTGGTAGCGGATGATTTCGACATCTACTTGTGCCTCTTTACTGAGTGTACCAAGATAACTGATATCCTATAATACAGTTAACGGCTGGACAGAAAGTGAATCAGAGCAACCTACGCTTTCGACAATCAGGGGTGGCGCTGAGCTGGTTTCCTCTCCAGGACCCCTTTTCACGACACTACCCGTAGAGGCAGTATCGGCATCATTGCCACCATCTGCCTCCTCCAAATTCACGAATCCATCATCAGGATTATGCCAATAGGCTATATATAAGAAATCATTCAGGTGCGCCGTCACACGAGCTTCGCCTCCACTAGCTGCCTCTAGGACTGGAATAAAAACGAATTGTTTCGGAGCTGTCTGAACAGAAGTTCGTGTAAAGATACGGCGGGTACGGAGAAGTTCCAGCGCCTGGATCTGTACAGCTTGTGGTGCTCGATCGAGATTCTTTGCGAAAACCACGTTGGCAATTCGAGACGTAAACGCACCGCTCGGGGTTAGAGGACTGAGGGGCGTGCGCGGATGCGACGTTGATGGCCTCGACGTAAAGTATGAGTCGGGGTGGCGCGATGCTGTCGGAGAGTGACTAGATGGAGAAGCCGCATTGCCTAGAAGAAGAGCAGAGGCGAAGTCTTCGAGCGTCGTGGAGGGAGTGCAATCGATCACGACCCAAGTGAGGCCGAATGTCTTTGTAGCTACAAGCTGTAGCTCCTGAATCAAGTCGTCGATGGCATCGGATGGTGTGCTGACAAGACAGTGTTCGCGACTAATTAGACAAAGGAGTAAGGCCAGCTCGAGATCACTCAGAGCGTGGACCTTGTCGAGAAGGCCATCATCCGCCATAATTCAGCCGTCTCAGCCTCTTTGGCACGTCCATGAGGCTTTGCGTACCTGATAATGAAGGTTGATCCCTACTAGAACGTTCCTGTGAAAGCTAAGGTAGTCTTCGGAAGCTTAAAGTTGCATGATAGAGGTGCATATGATGTCACGTGGAGTTGCACAAACCCAAGACCGCCAGCGGCTTGAAACCCCCACTTTCCTGACTTATGCATGCCACTAAGCTGAACCCGGACTAGTCTTCAGAATCACCTCGAGCGACGGGCAAGGCTGCGACATTGGTACCTCCGCCCACCGTCATCTGCCGCTGCCATCTCCAAAACACCAACCTTTTACGAACCCGAATCTTGACGGTCGAATTTCAGTTCCAGATCGATCACAGCAGCAGACGTCCTGCTACACAACGAAGACAGCCCACGAGCCGAAGAATAGAGAAATCGAGGCTATAGACTCGACGGCGCTTCGATCATTGCGTCTGGAACGCACGAGATAACGTCATTGAGCAACGCTTCTCGTCCAGAAACAATATTTCACCATGTCTTCACGAAAGAAGGTCCTTCTCAAGGTGCGAGATGATGGAAATCACGCCAGAACTTGTCCAGAACCCCAAGTATTGATACGGATGTGAAAATAGGTTATCATCCTGGGCGATAGCGGTGTTGGCAAGACCAGCTTGATGAACCAATATGTACGCACCTTCAACCAATATCGATGAAAATTGTAACAAGACTGATGGCGATCTTGTGATTACAGGTCAACAAGAAGTTTAGCGCGAGCTACAAGGCCACTATCGGAGCCGACTTTCTAACTCGAGAGGTCCTCGTTGACGATCGACAAGTTACCATGCAGGTAGGACAGGGACACAAGAGCGCACCTTGAGGGACATTGGACTGACTCTTCTGGGATAGCTCTGGGATACGGCTGGTCAAGAACGTTTCCAATCCCTCGGCGTAGCGTTCTACCGAGGTGCTGATTGCTGCGTTTTGGTCTACGATGTAAACAATGCCAAGAGTTTCGAGGCTCTGGACAGCTGGAGAGATGAATTCCTCATCCAGGCTTCTCCTCGGGACCCTCCCAACTTCCCATTCGTTAGTAACCTTAAGCTTGAAAGAAGGAAGCGTGCTGATGCAGAAATTAGGTCGTACTCGGAAACAAGATTGATGTCGAGGAGAGCAAGCGAGTGGTGAGTAAGCAGAAAGCATTGGTGATCACGATCTAACATTATCAAAGATTTCCAACAAGCGCGCCATGACATTCTGCCAGTCCAAGGGCGATATTCCCTACTTTGAGACAAGTGCCAAGGAAGCCATCAACATCGACCAGGCTTTTGAAGGTTAGACTCTATGCTCTGACACTTTGACAAAGCTAATGATTCGCAGTGATCGCTCGCAACGCTCTCGCCCAAGAAGAGTCTGAAGAATTCAGCGGCGACTTTGATGACCCGATCAACATCCACATCGAGAATGACCGTGATGGCTGCGCTTGTTAAAGGATGACATGGGCAGATGCTGATTGGGGTGTGGGGATGTTTGTGATTGTGTTGAGTGACGAGGATGGTAGCTATCCTCGGTGGTGGATTATTGACGTTGCCTGGATGTATCATAAAGAGGCAGCTGGGTTTAGTCTTTTTTTCTTATTTCTCCTTGGTGTTTATACATGGATGCGACTTGTTCTGTCTTTTGAATTGCTTCATCATCTTCTTGAGTGTGATATGATGATGGGGATATGAGATGAGGTGTGTTTGAGTCTTGATGCGTCAGCTGCTAGAGTCTCGAGGCAATGCCTAGGCTTTACTTGACGATGCATCTAATCAGGCCATTATTAGATCAAGAATCGAGCCATTATCAATCATGGTACATCAATCAAGTCGCCTCTAACCGGGGAAGCTCGAGTCAGCTAGCAGAGCTCCTCGGCTTAGACCCACCTCTGTCCGAGGCTGTGGAGGCTTCCAATGATAGCAGTTGTACCCCGGATTTCAAGGATATCCACTTGGAGAAGCTCGAGCTGTGAGTGGCCAAGATGTACAGTCAGCAGCCGCGTACCTCGGCTCCGTTGCTGGATATTGGACGATGTGCGGAGAAGTTGGAGCTTGAGACGAACCTGGGGTAGAATTATTCGTTGCAACTGGTACTTTATTTCTTCATATCTTGACTTGATTCCGCTCTCCTTTCTTATATCATCTCTCGCTGTCTTGTCTTAACACTGTTGTTGTGTTGTGATATATCATCCATCTTGCTTGTGATACTACACTCCCTTCTTACATCCACCCATATCACAGTCCCCCTAAAGTCGACTATAGACAATTACGATGTCGGCGAGAATCCCTCTCATTGTGAGAAACTCCATCCTGAACTTCATCTAAGAGCATAGTGACACTAACACTGATGATACAGGCTGTCAATCGCGTCAGCGATGCTGCCAAGAAGCAGCTTGACCTCGTCGCCAAGTTCGTCGAGGAGGAATGTATCCCGTTAGTTTCCCCTTTCACACAGCGCAGCTGTATCTCTAATTCTTATTAGCGCCGACCCTGTTGTAGAGGCTCAAGCTGGCGAGGGTGAAGCTCGTTGGGAGGGCCACCCTTCCATCATTGAGGATCTTAAGGTCAAGGCCCGAAAGCTCGGTCTCTGGAACATGTTCCTCCCAAAGGGCCACTACAAGGAGTCTCCTGGCTATACCAACCTCGAGTACGGTCTCATGGCTGAGTGGCTCGGCCGCTCACACGTTGCTTCCGAAGCATGCAACTGCTCAGCTCCCGACACAGGCAACATGGAAGTGTTGGCCAAGTATGGTAACGATGCTCAAAAGGAGCAGTGGTTGAAGCCTCTCATGGATGGCAAGATCCGTTCCGCTTTTCTCATGACAGAGCCTCAAATTGCTTCGTCTGACGCGACAAACATTGAGATGGATATCCGTCGCGAGGGTAACGAGTACGTTCTTAATGGCCAGAAGTGGTGGTCCAGCGGTGCTGGTGACCCACGATGCAAGATTTACATCGTTATGGGCAAGACAGATGCCAACAACAAGGACACTTATCGCCAACAGTCGGTCGTTCTGGTGCCCGCCGGAACACCCGGTATTACCATCGACCGCATGCTGAAGGTCTACGGATTCGACGATGCTCCTCATGGCCATGGACACATCACCTTCAAGAACGTCAGAGTCCCTGTCTCTAACCTTGTCCTTGGCGAGGGCCGAGGATTTGAGATTATCCAGGGTCGTCTTGGACCTGGCCGTATTCACCATGCTATGCGCAGCATTGGCGCTGTAAGTTTACTATGATATTCCTCAGTGTGAACCAGCATCTAACACTATTTAGGCTGAGCGTGCTCTTGACTGGATGCTCCTCCGTGTCAACGATGAGTCTAAGAAACCATTTGGTAAACTTCTCCGCGAACACGGTGTCATCCTTGAATGGATTGCCAAGTCCCGTATCGAAATTGACGCCGCACGCCTGATCGTTCTCAATGCCGCCATTAAGATGGACGACCTAGGTCCCAAGAAGGCCCTCAAGGAGATCGCAGAAGCCAAGGTCCTCATTCCCCAGACCGCTCTCAACGTCATCGACCGTGCGGTTCAGGCCTACGGAGGTGCTGGCGTCTCCCAGGATACACCCCTGGCATACATGTGGGCAGGTATCCGAACACTGCGTCTTGCCGACGGACCTGATGAGGTGCATCTGCAGCAGCTGGGTAAAAATGAGAACAAACGCAGTGCTGAGGCGACAGCGACCATTAAGCGACAGAGGGCCAAGACCGAAGAGTTGTTGAAGCAATACGGTGTTGAGAGGCTTCAGCCTGGTGCCAGAATAAAGCACAATGCTAAGCTGTAGTGTTTTGTTGTCACAGCGAAGAGTGGCGTGGTAGAATATCGTTGGTTATTTGTTTGATAATGGCCAAAGGGCGGCCGCATGACTAAGTTAGTTGAATATCTAAATTATTATATTATTATATTATTAAACATGATAGATATATAAGACGCTATTTGTTGAATATGGTACAGTTGTTCCTCTGCTGTTCGTAGAAGATGAACATTAGACATGGATATCCAGTCTGTCTACTTTGTCGCTGGTATCTGAAGCAGGGAATATAGAGCTCCTGGGGCCAATTGTTGGCATTTTTCATCCATGACACTAATATCAATGGCATAATTCACACATTTCCCGAGAATCCTCCGTCAACAGTGACATTTGATTATGCTTGTAGTCTCAAGTGTGATATGGATGCCATATTGCACTTCCATTATAGTTGAAGAGAAGTTTCAAAGGTCCCGGTGTTATCGAGTTTCATTGGCTGTCCTAGAACTATCATGCAACGTCTCTTTTCTTAATGAGTCAACATCTAATCCCTGAGAGCTTTTTCTCATACATGCAAGTCATGCCATTCCATTACCCCAGTGATGGTGCGTTGTTCACGACAAGCAAGCGTAAAACACAGGCCTCAGCGTGCCATTTCTCACAGTGGAGTCCCCTGTAACCGACCATTCCAGGCCTCTATCGCCCGCTAAAACACGGAAATAATCAACGTCATCGGGTCGCTGCTGCCCAAAATCCTTGCATTTTTCCTTAATTGCCCGTTGCCCCGTCAACAAAGGGCACCGTTTACTTTGCCTGCTAATTTTCTACTACTTGTGCAAGGACTGTACCTATTTCGTACAAGGGCATTCTATCTTTTCATTAAAGAAACCCAACACCCATCTCAACCGTTTTCCTCCATACACAAACAAAGAACGTTATCGCAGATCAACTTCTACTCTCTCTACACTCGAGTAATACGCTCTCACACGAAAGCCTCTACACTATCTTCTCACAACACTTTCATCATGTCAGCCAAGGTTCTCGCCGATAAGGACGTCAACGCTCCCATGATTGAGCAGCCAGTTACCAAAGACGTCAAGAGCATGGAGTATCATCGCCAGGTTCTCCAGTCCAAGATGGCTGAGGAAGAGACGTGAGTGATAGTGAACAACTTCAAACCAGTGCCAAAGTCTAACCTTTAAGCAGTGCCAACAAGTACGTCTCGCCTTCAGACAACATCATGAGCCCTTGCTCCGCAAAGATCAATGCTCTACGAAACAAGCACGCCAGCAAGTTCGTCACTCTTCCTCTTTTCTAACAACAACAATGAACTAACATCTTCTTCAGGGCTAAGCCTAAGTCCTTGTTCGCCCAAGCGAGCGCTAAGAAACTCCAGGGCGACAATCCCTTGGGGGCAAAGCCAGCACCAGCCAAGGCCGGTTTCCAGCTGTAAGAGAGTCAACAATACGTCTCTTCTTTCCAGATAATACATGTCCACACTTTATGGACACGGCTTCTGCTTTTGTTGGCTATGGATTACTAGCTAATGGTGTTTATTGAACCGCTGGAGGTCAGGAATACGGCGTTAGGGGTTCACTTGACATACACATACACACATTGTATTGGTGATACAGGTTATGGAAACTTTGGCTTGATATGATGCGATGACAGGGTTTGGCTCGCCTTTCTTTTCTGGTGGCCTTTTTATGTACAATTTTAACAATGAAACATGTCTTTGAGCTCTGAACTTGAAAAGATGAAACTGAGTGTGATAGTGATTTTTTTGTTTTGGCTTTATGAAGCTTGCACAGGTATCTAAGCCTTCCAAGCACTGACGATATACACCACATCTTCATCCGCCACAGGGTGTGCTAGACCAACTCTTTGAGGAACATGTCTTGCGCTAGCACCCCATACCAGCGCATACTTGAATGTGTCCTTCAGAGTCCTGTGAATGCGGTCACAGACATCCTCGATTGTGCTGTTACTGCGCACAATCAACGCCTCACCAAAGTCTGGTTCAGCACCCTTGCGTTTGGTGTAAATACGGATCAGCTTGAGCTCTTTCCAACATCTGTCCACAACATCCTGGATACCCAGGTCCAGCTCACAACTCATGACAACGGTATGATCCTCGCGTGCTAGCTTGTCCAAGAAGTCAAGCGAGACACTGTCAATCTTGTTGTAGACGTACAGACACTTGATGTACTTTCGATGGTCCTTCATGATAACATCAATGAAGTCATCGACTGTAGCGTTCTCATCACGAACAAGAACCTCACAATTCAGAATCTTGTAGTCGCGCAGGATGTTGTAAAGCATTTTCTCGTCCAGGTTCTTGGGAGGTGACTGGAATGTGATTTTCATGCCACCCGCTGTCTTGACCTTGAGGTAAATGTTGCTAAGGTCTCATATTAATAGCGATTCAAACTTGTCTCAGTTGAACTTACGGTGGTTCTCGGTTCAGGCGGATACCGACAGCTTCCAATTCAGCCTCGAGCAATGCTCTTTGTTCCGCTTTCTTGGTAGCGTCGAGAACCATTAGAATAAGGTCACTCGTCTTGGCAGCTGAGATTACTTGTCTTCCTCGACCCTTGCCTTCAGAAGCACCCTCGATAATACCGGGAAGATCGAGCAGCTGAATTTCAGCACCGCCATACTCGAGCACACCGGGAATGGCTGTCAAGGTTGTGAAAGCATAAGAAGCAACTTCTGACCGCGTCTTGGTGACTTTCGATAAGAACGTCGATTTTCCTACTGATGGGAAACCAACAAGAGCAATTCGCGCATCACCACTTTTGCTGACGTCGAAACCTGAACCACCGCCGCCGCCAGCTCCAGGACCAGGCTCTAGAAGCTGGGCCCTTAGTCGAGCAAGTTTTCTAGAATAATTAGTATAAATCTCTTCTAAGGCCACAGTCCTGTAGTCATGGCATGCCAAACCAACCCTTTTAATAGACCCAAATGATATTCTGGGTGCCGTTAATATTGCAACATTCAGAAATTATTTTTACGACAACATACCAGTCGCCTTGTTCTCTAAAAAGATATTAGTCGTTATTCATGAAGTCTTGTGAAGTCCTTGGGATGATTTGATATTCCTCCAACCTGTCGCAACTTTAAATTCAAGACCAACTGCTTCGATCTCGTCTTCGGGCAAACAGCACCAATTGTGCAACAAAGGGACAGAGTATGAGGTTTTCTAAGACCATAGATTTACTAACTTTGTGTCTTCTTCATCTCCTCCTCAATCCTGTTACTATGTCAGTGATGCCCCGCTACTGTTTTCAAGACTGAACTTACTCCTTGATCTTCTCCGTAATGTTCACCATATTTGCGGTACTTTGAGACGCTTTTGCGTCTCTAGAAACAGTTCAAAGAGGAAAATAAAATCAACAGAAAGTATAAACCGAGTTCTAGGCGCCAGATCAAGATCTAAATCATGAGTGGGGGTTGAGAGAGGCCTGATGAAGTCGTGGCAGAATTCGAACGAACAAGCTCCACAAGTGCGGGAGGTCTGTCTCACCGCCTTCCCTTTCTGACACTTTATTTCTCCCCAAAAATGGATCTTTTTACAGCCTTGCATCATCAGCACAGGCTTGTCGCGTTGCCATCACAACACCTTCTCAGGATTCATCTTCCACATTCGATACAATGGCCGATACAGCAGAGCAAATCGAAACGGCGCCGGTCGTCGAGCAAGGGCAGGAAATGGCGATAGCGACTACAAATACAGAGGTTGCAGCGCCAACTGGAAAGAAAGTCGTCAAGAAGATCATTCGCAAGAAGAAGCGACCTGCGCGCGCCCAAATCGATCCCGATTTCGTCACATCAGAACCTCCTCCTCAGACCGGTACAATTTTCAACATCTGGTATAACAAGTGGTCTGGTGGTGATCGAGAAGACAAGTACCTATCGAAGACCAAAGCGAAGGGTCGCTGCAATGTCGCGAAGGACAGCGGATATACCAAGGCCGATGGGATGCCTGGAAGCTACTTCTGTTTGCGCTTTGCGCGTGGCGTTTGTCCCAAAGGTCAAGACTGCGAATATCTTCATAGGCTACCTGGACCCTACGATCACTTTAACCCCAATGTCGACTGCTTTGGACGCGACAAGTTTTCCGACTACCGAGACGACATGGGTGGTGTCGGAAGTTTTATGAGGCAGAACAGAACAGTGTATGTCGGAAGGATTCATGTCACAGACGATATCGAAGAGATTGTGGCGCGACACTTTGCAGAATGGGGCCCTATAGAGCGCAGTAAGTTTCAATTCCAATATCCCAATTGACTTGTTGCTAACAGTTATAGTTCGTGTTCTCAACACCCGAGGTGTCGCATTCATCACATATGTCAACCAAGCCAATGCCGAATTTGCCAAAGAGGCCATGGCACATCAGTCTCTCGACCACGAGGAAGTGCTCAACGTTCGCTGGGCAACAGCCGATCCCAACCCTATGGCGCAAGCTCGAGAAGCGCGCAACATCGAGGAGCAAGCCGCTGAGGCTATTCGAAGAGCTCTTCCTGCAGAATTCGTCGCTGAAATCGAAGGCCGAGATCCCGAAGCTAGAAAGCGACGGAAGATCGAAAGCAGCTATGGTCTTGAGGGATACGAAGCGCCCGATGAAATTCACTTTGCTCGGGGTACTCAGGCAGTAAACCCCCTGGGTCGAGAGGGTTTCGAAGTGGAATATCAGGAACGGCCAATGATCGAAAACGGAGAGTCAGGTGAACCACCGGCTCAAGTTGAGGAGCAACAGCCTCAAACTCAACAAGAGACTGGTGGCATCTTCTCAGGCAGCACCCTCGCAGCTCTCAACAAGGCCAAGGTCTCGGTGGCATCGAAACCGAAAGCAGCAGCCACAACAGGACCTTTGGTGGCATACGGCAGTGACAGCGATAGCGATGATGAATAGGGACAAGGCGTTTAATTGATATTTAGAAATGCATAGATATTTTGTATTATAATAATGATACCACAAGCAGCATACGACATCAGCTGTTGAAAATTCTAGAGTACAATGTTTCATGCCGTCCAATCCATAAATCCATTAGAGGCACGGTTTGCCCAGCCTCCTCAACGGGAGTATTCCACTCTCGATCGATCATGTCGTCGATCATCTTCTGCACTTGCTGCCCAGCCAATACCTTTTGCGCCTGATAGGGACCAAAGACACTGGCTCTCACCGCAGCAGATATCAACGCCTTAACATGACTGAGCATAAAGACATATGCTGTCTGTCGCAAACCTAGTCCCACAAGCGCGCATATCGCACCAAACAGCGGCGCCAGATGCGCAGACACCAGAGGCACTTCCTTCTGACTTTCGCACCTTAACATCGCTGCAAATTCCCTCAATGGCTGCCCATCAACATCTGGGCAGCTGGCACGGAATGACCGCTCCCATATTCCTAGCAGCGCACGACCCTGCGCAACGCTCGCACGTCGACCAACAGTACAAATGATAGCGGCATCGAGCTGATCATCTAACTGAGGAAGAGACTCCGGGTCGCGGTGCGCGGCTAGGACAAAGGGTAGCGTTGTCGCGGCGAACGATGAAAGGGATGAAGGAAGAAAGGAGGCAAATGATGCTGAGGCACGCGGTTCGTGAGCAAGATAAGACTCGAGACCACTGCTAAAGGCAAATGAGCCTAATGGAAGTGCCGAGTCTGAGAGAAGAAGTAGAAAATGAGTTGTCGAGGCTAAATGAGCTATGAGTCGTGAGTTATGGTCCTTATCTATAGATTGGGATGAGTCTTACGCTCTGTAGCCATAGACAGGGGTGGCGAAGGCAGGACTTTGTTGAGACGCGCTTTAGCATCCTGAAGACGTTTTTCTAGCTGAAAAATCTCATCTTGAATAACATCAGCCGCATCTGGGGTCAGGACTTGTGAAGGCATCATGAGTTTAGGTATTTTTAGAGGTTAAGCTGAGCGTCAAAATAGCTCGTTCAGAGATAAGACCATCGAGGTTTAAAAAAAAAAAAAACTACTTATCAAACCATGACAACCATCCTCATGTAAATCCAACAATAAGAATTCCTTCGAGGAAAACCCCCTAAACTCCACGCGAATGCCAATCCAATTCAGTCTTTTTGACTGGAAGACAAACAATTGTCAATAGTCAGGGTATTCCACCTCACCTACTCATATCACACCCAAGGTATTCATCGTATGTACATTATCATTCTCAAGGTCGGACATTCTCCTTATCATATGCCTTTCTTCCACGCGCTCGTTTCTTCTCCGCCATTCTTTGTTCAATTCTTGCAATCGCAGCAGCTCTACGCTCAGGCGGCAGCACGCTCTTTGGCGCGTTGGCCGTCAATGCGCTTTTGTTGGAACCTGGGGCCCCTACACGTGCATACTGGTCGTGGAGTAAGTCGATTCTTTCTTCAGGTTTCTCGGCAGATGTAATGCGCTTCGAGCGAGCGATTGACTTGGCCAGCGCGGGCAGGTCAGGCGCGGCGATGTCTTCCAGGCCAGTTCGGCCGGGAGTCGCACCTCCGTTCTCAATCCGCTTGGTGATTTCTTCGCCAAGATATGCCCTATTTCTTGGTGATCGCGGAACAAATGGCTGCCATCTAGGCCGGCCAATGTCTGGCTTATCACCAAGACTTGACGATACTGGTTTTGACGTGCCGATATCCGATCTAGTAACCTTTGGCACAGCATCTTCGTGAAACTTTTGGCGTAATGAGGGCACGTTTGGGTCTGTGGCCTTGAGCTCCATGGTCTCATTGCCAAACTCGGTCAAGTCAAAACTTCGTCGTTCCATATGCCTTGGATTCTTAGGGTTGTCACCCACATCGATGTTTCTGGGCTTTGAGGTCTCGTCTGCCAGATGCCCCGAGTCTGTCTGAACATGCCAGCTCTTAGGCCGAGTTGCGTTGTCTTGCTGCTCAGGAGCATCATTGTCCCCAGCCTTGAGGATCCTGATTTCCTTCTTGAGTTCCGCAATCTTAGTGTGTGCCCGTTCCAAAACTCCATTTGTGTCCGCATTGTGGGCTTGAGTTTCATTACGATAGGCTTCGAATTCTTGTTTTAGTTGTCGTAGCTCCTCATCTTTCTTCTTGTTGTCTTCTCTTGCTTCACGAAGCTGGGCGCGCAATTCCTGTGCTCGTGAACTTTCGCGCACCGATTCAACTTCGGTTTTTTCTTGTGTAGTCTTCGTCTCGTTCATTGCCTCGGCCTTGGTAGCACGCTTCTCCGCCGCTCTGAGCTGACTCTTCAGAGAAGATATCTGCTGACGAAGTTCGCCAACTTCCTTGACCTGCATTCGGGCTCGCCTCAGTTCGCGCTGTGTCTCGATAAGCGTTTTCTGCGTCCTGGGTGATGTCGCTTGTCGTCGCTTGCGGTCTTTGGGATCGGCATCGGCATCGTCTTCCCGCTCTCGAAGGAACTCCTCAAGTTGGTCCTCAAGCTCTTGGACGCGTGTTCGATACTGCACAGCCAGGGCTGTCTGCTTCGTGAGTGTCGATAAAAGCTCGGAGCTGACTTCGTCTGATCTGTCGACTCGCTTCGAGGCTATCTTGGAAGCACCTTCGGCAATCTGCCTTTCCATCTCAATCACTTTTTGCTGTTCTTCCTTGAGCTTAACTGCGAGCTCAATTGCCTCGGCATCCTTTTGTTTGGCATATGATTTCGCCAGTTGCTTGTACTTGAGGAGCTTCTCCATTTCGGCCTTGGCGTCTTCGTGGTATTTCTCAAACTCCTCCTTCCAATATCTGCCCGACTGCGAATGAGGCTCGTTAAGATCAACCGTAATGTCGTGTGTGCAGTAGTCCTCGTCATCAGCTTCTTCCCACTCATCTGAAGAGTCATCCTGGTCTTGCTGTGTTGTGTTCTTCTGATTTACCGATTTGGAGGCCTTTTCCAAAGCGTCGTTTAGCCGGGTTCGTTGGCGCGCTTCTGGCTCCTTGCTGAGATTGTTATTCTTCTTGACGTCTTGTCCAAAAGATACGCGCTTTCGTCTCGTAGTCCCGGTACCTGGGGTCAAAAGGATCCCTTGTGGTCGAGGAGGGGTCCGAGACATTTGAGCTGTCTTGTCATTTCTGTCTTTTGCTACAGCTCTTGTACTTTGGTTGGTAGGTCGTGCTGGAGTTCCAAACAATGCACTCTTGAATGCTCTAGCAGCGAAAACAGGCGCGGGGGTGTCGGGCTGGTCAATTTGGGTGGTATCTAGTAAATGAAGTCAATGAATTTTATCTGCTATCGTGTCTGCGTGCATACATACCTCCATCATTGACCGGTTCTGGCGCGTTCTCGCCGCGTCTCAACATCCAACCCAACATCTTGCGGCACGTTGCGCGTAAGCGGAAATGCGAATGCGAGTGTCAGGCGCCCGATTAAAGAGGGAAGTCCTTCGCATAAGCGATCACAAACGTTTGAGTAGTAACATTTATCCTCCTCGTCGGCCGTGTTATGTTGTTGACCGTCTAATTGTGGCAGGATAGGATTGGATGAAATTGGTTAATGTCAATGTTGACTTTCGTTTTCAATGTTTACTTTCACCCGTCGCAGATCAAAGACGCCAAAGCCTCTGGCGCCTCTGTCCCACCAGGGCCTTCTACCCAATAAGAGCCACGCTAGTGCCAAAATAGAGGGGCCAATCCAGCTAATGCAAGATATCAGTCTCTCTGCAGCTAGATTACAAGCTATCATGACTTGGGATCTATGAACATGGGAAGCATTGCTGAGATGATGCTCAGACTTGAATCTACCTAAGGAGTAAGTTTTCCTTTTATGAAGTGCCCCGTGTTCCCTATTTTCTTTCTGGTGATCTAATATTGAAGTGACATCTAATCAGTGGAGTCTGATGCACGACCTGGACTATAGCGCTCGGGGAACAAGAAAATATCAGAATCTAATACAAGATGTCAAAATAAAGTCTGCAAAAGTGATCCTAAACATGGCAAAGATATCCTAAACTTGTGCCAATTTACCTAAGTCTTTTTATCATTTACGATCAAGACCCTCCGTTTTCTTTCCTCCCTTACCTAGTGTAGGGACCCCTGGTGGCCCAGGCGGTAGCTCCAATGGAGCACTCAACCTAAGCAATTAAGCTGAGGTGGCCGCCACCGCAAGAGCCGCAGCGGACCCCTCATCAGCCCTGTGGCCGCCTGTAATTCGATGAAACGACACCGCCTTTGTAAATGGGCGTCGCCAATTGAGTTGGCAGCATCAAGAACTTAAGATGGAACCATGGATATTAAGAGATCCCTAGGACGAGGGGATTCAAGGGATATAGTATAAGTAGAATAGTTTACCTAAATTCTGTCTAATATTAGACCTAAAGCTTAGAGTAGCAAGTCTAAGCTTATGATGATATTTAGATAAGATAATCAGAACCTTAGGATACCTGGATTGAGCATCCTCAGGTCGAGATGATTTCTTGGTAGGGGTGCGAGGAAAAGAGTGGCTCCTACCTCCCTAGTAGCTACTAACTACCCCGCCGTGCCAACGTCAGAAGGGGATTTCGTCTTCCTCCTCTACTTATCTTTCATCCATACCTTGGATGTCCTTTTAAAACCCTTCATACAAAATCGTTTATCATTTCAGTATTGCCATCATGGCCTCTTCCCTGTAGAAGTCGCAGCTTTTGCTGTGACTTCCTCCTCTTTGTGCAGACATGGCGGGGAAGCAATCTGGGGTATGGAACACGCCCTCGGGTCTTAAGAATAACAACAAAAATGAGTCAAGTTTCCCGGGCTTGCTAGCTGCGAGCCCGGAGGTCAACAACAAAATCGAATATGGAGAGCTACAACAGAACGAACTACTGGCCCTTGAGGCTATCTACAGCGACGACTTCGTCATGCATACCGGAACTCAGAACGCCTGGAAGGTAACCTTTGAAGAACCCTTATTACCTTATCGAAACCCGTCACCTTGGCCAACTTTGAAGCTCACGACCTATAATAGAAGTCAGAACCGCATTTTGATATCCGGATAAAAGCATCATCGGATGAAGACTTTGCTTGTACGCTAGGTTTTGTCATGACTGCAACTTACCCAAAGTCGCCTCCTCTTATCACGTTGAAGAACTACGACCTCAAGGACGTTACAACATTCAAGATCCAGAAGTACCTAGAAACGAAGCCAAAGCTATTCGCGCAGGATGCGCAAGAAATGATCGATCAAATCGTCGAAGGAGTACGTGATATACTCGAGGATGCTGCGCAAGCGAAGGCAAACGGGAAGCATCTACCTTCTCTCGAAGAAGAACGAGAGCGGCACGAAGCTTCCTTGGCGAAGTTAGCAGAAGAGAAGAAACGAGAAGAAGATCGAAAGAAAGAAGAAGCGACGCAAGAAGAAGATCGTATCATGGCCGAGATGCTCCAACAGCAAGTTGAACGACAGAAACGGACAGCCAAGGAATCAAAGCGTCGTAACGGCGGCAATACGCCCCAGCAATCTTCAACAAGCTCAGAGACCGAAGAGATCATCGAGTTCGAGCAATTATGTAACGCTACGGATCAGTCAGGGAATACCCTCGTCTTCAAGGCTATCACAGGCAAACGCCACCTTAGGCAGGGACCTGTATCCACCGTTTACGAAGTCCGACCTGTGCTGGTCAATGGGCAAGGCACCCTGCCTCTGGCACTGAAGCAGACTGTTATCCGTAACACAAATAAGGACACGAAAGAGTTTAAGCTTCAGCTACAAAGTCTCGACTCTCGTCTTCAGGATCTCAAGTCTGTCAAGCGAGTTCATCATCGTCATCTTGTGGAGATTTTAGGATTTAAGGTCCAGTCTGGGCCTTCTACTGATCCTGCTGTCTCGAGTATGTGTACTGTAAACGTCTTGTCTCCATTAGCCGAAAAGAATTCTCTAGAGGAGTTTTTGGAGCTTGCGATACAGGTTGCGGATATTGGCAGAGTGCGTTCCTGGACGCGGGATCTGCTTGATGCCCTCAATTTCCTTCACAACAAGAATATTGCACATCAAGATATTCACCCCGGGAACATTCTGCTGTTCCGAGAGCCGAACGGGCAAATCGTCCCCAAGATCTCAGATGCCTGGTACCAGAGAGAAATTCACTCTATCACTTCCAACAAACCCGGTCTTCCAGGATTGAACACCGCCAAGTCTGCCTACTGGCTGCCCCCTGAGATTGCTGGTGCATCTAAGCCCTCGTATACATTCAAGACTGATATTTGGGATTTCGGCGTTGTGTTCATTCAGATGATCTTTGGCCTTGACGTGCTACGAACATACTCATCACCCAAGAATCTTATGGAATCGCTCACTTTGTCCCATTCGCTGCATGAGTTAGTCAACAGGTTCTTCAAGGAAGATAAACAAAAACGGCCTCGAGCTTTTGAGCTCGGATCCAGCGAGTTTTTAGCCACTGATGCTCCGGTTCTTTTCCAAGATTCTCCTGCAGTTCCGTCAACAAGCTCTGCAGTATCTGCACAAACCCTTCCGGTAACGCCTCGACATGACTTTACTACTCACCGAGGTCCCGCGTCATCGCGGTACGCAGAAGACTTCATTGAGGAAGCCAGGCTAGGAAAGGGCGGGTTCGGAGAGGTGGTAAAGGCTAGGATGAAACTGGACGGCCAGATTTACGCCATCAAGAAAATAAAACCACGCTCCCAAGCTAACCTTACCGAGATTCTAAAGGAAGTAAGGCTTCTCTCTCAGCTTAACCATCCTGCGGTTGTCCGATACAATACCGCATGGGTTGAAGAAGCTCCTGATCAAGCCGAAACTGAAGACGATACATCAACAGGATACTTTACCGAAGAGAACACTCAAGGAACTGGGTCTGCTGGTATTGAAATCGAATTTGCTGCCAGTACAGGGGGGCTCGATTTCATATCATCCAATGCCAACGTCGACTATAGATTTGAGGACTCTGAAGACTCTGATGAAGACTCCGATGAAGACGAGTCAGAGGAGGATGATGATGATGATACAGAAGATGAGATGTCTATTCACAGAGTCTCTTCGCCAGATAAAGAAAGAAACGCGATGTTCCAGCGACGAGCTCGATATCAGCGTTCATATAGAACCATGCTGTACATATCGATGGAGTATTGCGAGAAACGAGTAAGTAACACAGCCTGGTAACATCTCATACACGTAGTTGCTCACGATTGCCAGACCCTTCGAGATCTGATCGCAAGGAACCTCTACAAGAATTCTCCTGAAATTTGGCGCCTGTTTTCTCAGATCCTGGAAGGATTGGCTCATATCCATGGGCTTAGCATCGTCCACCGTGATTTGAAGCCGGAAAACATTTTCATTACTAGCGACTCTGATGGCATTGACAATGTGAAGATCGGCGACTTTGGACTCGCCACCAGCGGACAATTCTCACTGGAAAAAGCAAACGGAAATACTCTGGAGACAGACGATATGACGAGAAGCATCGGCACTGCATATTACTCCGCACCTGAAGTGAGGTCCACGGTCAACGGCATATATAGCACGAAGGTCGATGTAAGTGGACGGGTGGATTAAATTCAGACGTTGCCGTCTTGAGCTAACGAAATCAGATGTATTCGCTAGGCATCATTTTCTTCGAGATGTGTTATGTACCTATGATAGGTATGCAGAAGGCCGATGTCCTTGGTCAGCTTAGGAGGCCGAAGCCAGTGTTACCATCGGACTTTAAGCCCACGGACAAAGCTCCTCAAACAGAAATCATATTGTCTCTGGTTAACCACAACCCAAAGGAAAGGCCCTCAAGTACTGACCTTCTCAACAATGAAGAGCTACCTATTCAGATAGAGAGCGTCAGAGGTAGACAGACTCTTGCTATACTGGCAAACCCAAGCTCGCCATATTACCACAAGACGCTTTCGTGGCTATTTTCGAAGCGTATGGACCCTATTGAGGATTACACTTGGGATATGTCAGCGAGGTCATTGAGTCCACAGGAGCTTCTCAATCAAATCCTGGTTAAGCAAAAGCTTATTTCGATCTTCCGTAGTCATGGCGCCCTGGAGCCCCCCCGAAGCAGCATATACCCACGGACATCACATTATGGGGACAATGCTGTCCAACTTTTGACCCCGAGAGGCAAAGTGGTGCAGCTGCCCTACGATCTCACACTGGGAAATGCAAGGACGATGGCGTATTTCGATCCCGTAGTTGAGCGATCTTTTGCCTTTGGCAACGTTTTTCGGGACAAGAACGATGGAGGCCACCCACTGATGTTTGGAGAGGCTGATTTCGACATTGTCACCACTGACGCCCTGGACTTTGCTTTGAACGAAGCAGAGGTTCTCAAAGTGATGGATGAGATCGTCCACACATTTCCTTCCTTGTCCACAACTCCTATGTGTTTCCATTTGGGACACTCAGATCTTTTGCAGCTCATCTTTGAGTATTGTGGGATAAGCCCTGCAAGTCGACGTGCAGCGGCAGACGTGTTGAGTAAGCTGAACATCCACAACTTTAACTGGCAGAAGATTAGGGTCGAGCTGCGGTCACCAACTGTAGGTGTTTCGGCTATAAGCGTGGACGAATTGCAGAAATTCGACTTCAGAGGTAAGTGAGCTAGGGGGAAATAAAAAACGACCCCTCGAGCGGTGGAAGGCCAGCGGATTTTGGTGCATTAGGGGTCGTTTATTTTCACCCCCACTCCCCCCCCCAATGAAGCTTCAGAGCTAACAGCGAATAGACACTCCGAACAAGACATTCTCCAAGTTGAAGACCCTTTTTGAAGGCAGCAATATGTACCAACGAGCTTCTCCCACAATCGCGCATCTGAAGGAAGTGATTGAGTATTGCAAGCGTCTAGGCGTAGGAACAAGGATCTATATCAATCCTTTGAACAGCCTGAAAGAAGCATTCTACACAGGTGGCGTCATCTTTTCATGCATCTATGATAAAAAGGTCAAGGATGTTTTTGCTGCTGGCGGTAGGTATGATCAACTTATCAGAGAATTCCGACCTAGGGCTGGTGGCCAAGTTCGAGAGAAACATGCAGTTGGATTCAGTTTGGCATGGGAGCGATTGGCAAAAATTCCCAAAGCCGGTGGGCGATCGTTCTTGAAGAAACCCGAGGACGAATCAAGCGGAATTTTCAACTCTCGACGAGTAAGTCATTCACATAACCATACGCGCAACACTTGCTTACTGATATGATAGTGTGATTGTTTGGTAGCTAGCTTCAGCGCCGCTGTGTCGAGATCTTTAGGTACCGAAATACTTCAAACGCTCTGGGCACACAGCATCAGCGCTGAGCTGGCCAAGGATGCCAGATCCCCCGAAGACCTGTTATCGAAGCACCGAGAAGAAGAATATTCTTGGCTCATCATCATCAAGCAGGATGCAATGTTGAAGATCAAAACCTTGGGACGAAAGGACGTGCCCGATGCAGATATACCGACAACACAATTGCTTTCTTGGCTTCGTAACGAGATTCGAGAACGCGATTCAAAAACAGTGGTGAAACTTCGCGGCAACAGCTCTACAGATAATGGCTCGAGCGAAAAGGAAGAGCAAGAGGTTCGTGTGTTGGTGGCACAAACACGGAGCAAAAAGTTCAACCGTAGAACGGTTGTGGAGCAAGCTCAAAGCACTGCGAGCAGCTTGGTACAGTCTTTCCTTGATGGCCCTATCTTGGCCATCGAGACAACAGATCAGGTCATGGATCTAATCCGCGGGACCTGCCTCTCAGAGGTTGATGGCTGGCGACAAGTCGAGCAGTCGGTGACGACTACGGAAAGGAAATACATCCGTGAGATCCATGATGAGCTGGATAACCTGCGATTTAAGTATCAAAAGAAGAGCGAGGGGTCGCGACACGCATTCCTGTACAATTTTCGGTCAGGTAACTGCGTATATTACGATCTTGGGGCCTAAACTTAGGGTTTTGACATCCTAAATTTTAATAATATTTACAAAGCTTCTCAAAGATTATGATGAGTTCATAAAATTTATAAAATTTATACTAAAGTTAGGCTAAAGTTAGGCTATATGCACTAGACTCAAGGAAATTTGAGGAATTCTTCAAAAATTCTAAAGATTATGATGAGTCTATAAAATTTATACTAAAGCCAGACTGTATGTACTAAACTCGGTCTAGATTTGAGAAACTTATGATGATATTTGCACAGTTTAGACAAGAGACCTACGGGACGTACTCATCATTGTCATATTTTGAGGTAGTTCAAGAGAGACACAACAAGAAACACAATTAGCCCTCCTGAATCCTGCATATTGTTTTAATATGAATCTCACTTGAAACGTTGATGATACACTGCGATAAGGAACAAAGTCTAGATGCCAATATGTACCGAATCGGCCCAAATACGCATACAGTAGTACCCTAAAGCCGGCTGGAGAGTTCGTCGATCAGGTACAATCATATTCAAGGCAAAGAAACGAAAAGGAGGCACGTTCCGATTCCACAGCCATGGGATGTTGATCACCTGTTTCTCCAATTCCTATCTGAGATGCACTTTTTAGTACCGTCAATCAAATGGCTGTAAAGGACGGGAATGAAGACGGGCAGGGCTGGAGCGGACGGGAACGGATACGTACCTAAGCGTGATCATGAGGTGGGGCGGGCCTCAGGGAGGTACATAAGGAAGGTGTGGGGTCAAGGGACCGACGTCAGTTTTTCCCGCCAAAAGGGAAAGGGAAAGAGCAGGATGTACCTAGACACGAGACGAGGGGCAAACCAAGGTAGGAGCCAGGAGACTGGAGCCAGAATCAGAACCAGGTGGCAGGTGCAAGTGGTCACCGGCCGACTTAGATAGAGTGGATTCCATGCTCCGGTCCCCGGATGAAGGCGGCAAGACCGAAGTGAATGACTCTCTACGCACTCTTATTAAGTAAGGTCTTGATTGAATACCTACCCAAGGTAGAGAAGGTAATTGATTTACTAAGCCTCTTTCTACTCTTTTACCTCAATGTCCATTGAGTTTTGAATAAGAATAGAAGGAAAAGACTACAAAAGGGTCATCCCCCCCTTTTTTAAATACTTATTCTTCTTTTGACTTCCTTCTTTTCCGCATTCGTCATTACTGGAAGTCCCAAACCTCAAACACGTTTGCTATCAAGGTTGCCTCATTGTTAAGCGATACCAGTAAGCCAACAACCCCTTCAATAGGTAAACAACAAACAAACAAACTCCTCCCTCCCCCGTTGTCAACCCCAAAAAGAGGGCGATATCCAAACAAAACTTGCCAACAAAGCAAAGCAAAGCAAAGCAACACCAAGGGAAGCGAAGCGCCTGCCGGCTTCTTCTAAATCCAAACACCACCTTGCTCAACTTTTGCACGTCCAATCGCCGAAGCCGCCCCTCCTCGACCGCCCTTTCCGTCCAGCACAGCGCAGCGCAGCACAGGCAGTCAATAAACTCCCCTTTGCCGCTGGCGCTGGCGCTGGCCTGACTTATTAAGCCCGGCCCAACTCTTCTACACTTTCAACTCACAACAACCAAGTACCTCACCTACTCGGCAACTTTCGGTCTTTTCAAACACACGCTCGCTTGGAGGACTCTTGTCGTTGGACGGGCGAAGTAGCGCACGCGCACCTAATTACCTTGGTTATCGATAGTCAGTCATCATGGCGCAAAAGAGACTTATGCAGGAGCTGCAACCCCTTCAGAAGGAGAAATGGGTCAACATCGAGGTATGTCGCTTGGTATACCATGGAAAACATCGTCTAACATGATCGTCTTTACTTCAAGCCCGACGACTCAAACCTTCTGATCTGGAAGATCGGTCTCTGGGTCGTTAACCCCGACAGTGTCTGGCACGGAGCCTACCTCAGGGCCGAGATGAAGTTTCCAAACGATTATCCTTACCAGCCGCCCAGCTTCAAATTTCTCACCAAGAACATCTGTCACCCCAACGTCTACACCGACGGTAATCTCTGCATTTCCATCCTCCACAAGCCGGGCGAAGACGAGCAGTCAGGCGAGCTGGCCAGCGAGCGTTGGAATGTCCTCCACGGTGTCGAATCGGTCCTGCGATCCGTTTTACTCCTCCTCGACGATCCCGAAATCAACTCACCCGCAAATGTCGATGCTAGCGTCCTCTATCGCGACAACAAGACCGAGTATAACAAGCGAGCAAAGGACATCGTTGATAAGTCTCAGAAGGATATCCCGTCAGGGTCGAGGATGCCCACTCCCTCCGAGCTCGCACCTGCGCCACAAAAGCCCATTGATGATGATGCCGACTTCTGGAATATGACAGACGAGGAGGAAGACTTTGGCGGCAGTGATAGCGACGAGGACATGGAAGACTTTGATGATGATGACGAGGATGACGATGATGTCAGAGATCAGAAGTAGACTTCCCCCGAAGGCCATATATTTCTCAGCGTGGCCAGGACGAGCGATAGGTTGGCTACTTTCCAAGCCTCTTACCTTCTACACCATTTCGCGACCCCCTCTTTCATCTACAGTACTATGGACATAGCGAGGTTATTTTATTCCATTTTTAAGGCGTTCCAGATGCGCATACTCGGTACGGGACGAGCATTGCAAGCATCGAGCGATACGGACATTGAGGGAACGCAGGAAGACTGGTGGTCTCTGTTATATGCGTGTTGTTTACATGGAGTAAGGGTGTGTTTATCAGGCGTGCTTTCTATAGACAGAATATACAACTTACAAAGATTCACTTGGTGCCATAGTGAGGAACATCTGTTGATCGTATTCCCTATCTTGTCCCACTCACTTGAAGAGAACGCCGGCAGTAGTACAAGATATTTCTAGTGCTGGTATTGATAAAGAACTCGCTCGACGGCATGCTCTACCTGGTCCTGACTAGGCTGCATGAGCAAAACCCAAAACTCCATGCGCTCTAATGCTATTCTAATGACCATGCTATGTAAGCCAGCCAACCCTTTGTCGAATGGCGCGCCGTCTTCGCCTGAGAACCAAAATAAATAAATAAATGAATAAAAGAAGAATGTTACCCCTTACCAAGCAAACGTCGGCATTCGTGAACTCTCATCTCTCCGAGCCACCTAATGTTTCTCATCTGGGATGTCCATGTCCATCAAATTGGGTGATTCCGCTCGCATTGATGGGTTCCTCGACAATGACATAAAAGGAGGCGGCCTAGCCTTCTCTTGCATCTCCGGACTTCGAGGCTCCTCCGCAGCAAAAGCAGTGTTGGTGTCTGAGTAGTCGGCCGTTACTGTGCTCGGTGTCATGGTAGCTGATGTGGGCTCTGTCGGAGCTGTTGAACCCTGAGTGCGGCCTGTTAGTGAATCTGGGATGTGGCCTTCCATAGCAGTGAAGCTATGGACGTAATCCGACATTTCAGTGCCGACTCTTTCGTCGTCATCAGGGAGGAAAGGGTTGTCGAATCTGTTTCTATCATCATCACTACCGATCGAGGCACGATTGCTGTCCATCGAAGCACTGCTATCAGACCGATGCTTTCTCTTAGAAGGCGAAAATGACGAATGCGGCGAGAGAGACGAGCTAGACTCAAAATTAACCGTCTGCTTGGACTCGCTGGCCGTGGATTCTTCCTTAGATAACTCTTGACGGAAAGCTTTATTTTCCATTTTGATAAATCGTTCCAGTTGGGATGATAGATGGTCTTTGGGCGTCCTAAGGGCGTCTTCCGTTGCGTATATCAGCATTGGTTTCTTGGTATCGTTCCAGATATCGACCAATACTGCGTCGATAGATGTTTTCTGCAATTGTGTTGGCAAGACTGATCTCCTCTGCTTCAATCAATATCATGTTCACTTACCTCGGCTCTAACGGGCTCATCTCCGGAATAAGGGGTATAAGCCAGCCTCCACCATTGATCTCTTGGTTTGGTCTCCTCGTCATCAAGGTCTATCAGATCTGCTTCCTCCCGTTGGCAGACATATAAGACGGTGGGCGATGCAACTAGTCCGCGGAGGAGATACCTTTTGCAGGTCATGGGTTTCGGACGACTTGGTTTATCCGGTACTGTAAGGAGTTTCCCCAACGCTCGCTGTTTGGCTGCGATCTGTTCGAGTTCTGCATCGAGGCCTAAGGCCATTTTAGCCACGGGCGTATAAGCCTTTCAAGGCCAAGACTTACCTTTCATTTTTGTCTCAAGGTCCACAAGTAAACTCTCCGAATAGTCCATCACATCTGTGACCTTCTGAGATTCCAGATACACGCTGTCGTCTACATCTGGAGGAGCAGTACGGTAGTCGGGGTACTTATCAGTATCGAACCCCGACTTCTCCAAAGTCTTGAATCGGAGGAAGTTTTCCAGATAACTCCTGTATCCGTCCCACTGATCGATCGCTTTTTTCAAAACTGTCTCCTTATCATCGGTTGCACCACCCCAAGTGTTCGCCAAGCTAAGAAGCTGGGCTTTCTTGTCCTGAAGACGTTTCATCTGTTCCTTTGTTTGGCACCACCCTTGCTGGATTCGACGTGCCTCCTCTTTCCTGCTAATGAGGTATTTTTCTGGGTAGAATTCCAAGGGAATTTCGAAAGAATCGCTTGGCCCATCGCCAGTGGTATCCAACACCAAAATATCGCCCATCTTTTTGAAAAATGCCATCTTCGCTCCATCGTGTATTTTATCCAAACCCACGGTATCACTCCACATGACGTGATCAAGTGCCTCGTACAGAGTTTTGATGCAGTTGTACTCATGTTGGAAGTGCTCTATCTCGAGAAGGCCAAAGACTGCGACTTCTTCTTCAACATCTCCGTAGAATAGCGACACTCCAGCAACTTGCATCATTGGCTGGGTAACATCAGTGTGTCTTTTGCCGAGCGCCTCATAGAATTGTTTCTCCGCGCCCTGTGTGTCAGAATCCGCCAAAATATCTGCCAGAACAGATATGGAGCCATAACCACGTTCGGTAGAGTCAAGAAACGCCATCAATCGGTGTACTTCGTCCTCAAATTCACTGCCGCTCTTGTGCAGATTGGGGTCTGAGCTGCCTTCTTCAGCCATTCTTGCCAAAACCTCCGGTGATAGAATCATCTGTCCTCGCCACCAGTCATTATTACAGCCGTATGTGGTAGCAGGCGATCCAATGCCGAGGAGTATGTTCCGTGCAAGAGGAATTTCATGCAGAATTGTGAGAAGCCCGCCGAGGCGATGTTTACCACCTTGCACACTGCTGATTACCAACATCGCGGGCGCGCCTGGAGCTCTCTTTCGCGTCGACGGTGTAAATTCATTCACGGTCCTCTCCCTCGTAGGATCGGATGGGACAATGGCCCAATCGGCCGCCACATATGTTTCGCGGTTTGCAGGACCAAAATGAGGAGGCGATGGCTCCGAGGTTCCTATAATGCCGGACTCGTGATGTGACACCGGTAGTCCAGCTTCTTGTGCTGACTCACGAATAGCTCGTTGTATGTCATCATCCTCCTGGGCTTGGCTCTCGGGAGCGCCTGTGTGTACCCTGGTTAGCGCATGTGCATTGGGGCGATCAAGAGAGTTACCGGGCACATGTGCCGCAGTCCAGTCCACCATCGTACCCAGGGGAGATCGATTGTTTGATCGTGAAGGAGGTCTCGAAGGAGCGCCGTACGCGTGTGACTCTGACGGAGGAGTTACGCCTTGAATGACGTTCTGATCGGAAGACTCGACATGGAAGGCTATGGGGTCAGTTGACGTTCGGAGGGAAGCGCAATAGTTTACTGACTGATACCAGTCGTATTGTCGTTACCGTCTCGATCTGCGGTGAACATAGAATCGTCCCAAAGCTGTTTATATTTTGCTCGAAACTGCAATACGATCAGCGTTCGCTGCGAATCGGCCTTGAGCATGTTCGTACGCTTTGTTCGTTTTCGTAGAATTGGCCGACAACCTTCTCGGGGTCCCAGTCACTTTGCTGTCAAGTAGGTATGTCAGTCACAAAGCTCACTTTGAGGGGTCTGCCCTGTATTAACCTTCAGAGCTTGAAGAATCAGCTCACGATCGCCTATAGGGTCGAGACTCGTGAATTCGACCACACGATCTATTTTGCCCTGTGAAGTCTCCATGGCTGGGGCTGAAAAATCAATCGTCTTCTGTGAGTTCCAACAAGCTCAGTCTATCGATCGGAGACTCCTCCCACCATGAAGGGGTGCCAAAGAGCTTATTTCGATAGGTGTTGTCGGATAAAGATAGAATGAGGCAAACAATAGTCTTGGCTGTTTCCTCTAGGCTGATGCTGGTATTGATGACTATGTTTTTGACGAAACACGTTTGCCGGATGTTTGTTGTATTGAATAAATGACGATCTAAGCGATGAGCTTCCGCAGTGTACAAGTACAGTTGCGCTGGATTGTAGTGGAGGGGTACGTACTAAGAGATAAGATAAAGAATTTCTTGGCGTGGACTTACACGTGCCATCCTCCAACTTGGGCAATTCGAGGTAGGTAATCAACCTTAATAATAATAGGTAAGCAAGAGACATGAGGTAGAGAGTACCTTAACGTTAGAACTACTCTTTTCTTCCATATAGAAAGGAATGACCTCAGCGGGATCGGTAATTTATATTTCCTTGATTTATGACTGCTTTGACAATAGCCCCACGAAGCAAATGGATCCAACCAACTCCGTCGAACAATCACCCTTGAGCAACCTAATGATATTGTATAGTAGTCAAGCTCCAAGTATAGGTGCTGAAGCAGCTACTGCCCAGATGTGACGTATGGAACTGCTAAGATTTAAAGTGACTGTACAATTGAGCTGCTTAATTCTTCCCCTCGAGTTACCCCAAAGTCGTATAGCACTCGAACAATAATAAAAAATCTGGATGGCCAAGGTCCCCTTAGAGGCATAGTGCGTGCTACACAGGAGACCCTAACACATAAATATCAGATCTTTACATATAAATACAAAATGCAATTAGCCAAAGAAGCTATTAACACATACTGGAACCGTTAGAGCATCTCAGCCATGTGTGTTAAGTTCAGAGGTTAGAAGGTTCTAGAAGCTTCGACCATGGACCAGGGTTGTCAGGAATAGCTGCAGCTTACAACGGGGAAACGTAATCCGCAAGTCACAGTAACAAACCTCGATTCACGACAGATCTGTGCAATGTCTCACAGAGCACCAAGATGGTAAAAACATCACAGCATGGGTACACAACCATACAAGTCATTCAGGCAATCTCATAGCTGGGCTTTATCATACATAGTAGATCCGCTCGAGCTTCCAGCAACCATCTTAAGCTCCTAGTTGGGGCTCTCGAACTGGATTTCTGGCGTCTGGGGCGTCTTCTCCACCACGGCTAGGTATCGTCATAGGTCAATTATCCCTGTCAAGTTGTCAGGTATCGACAGATTGAGCCCGACACGAGGACAAGAGAGCATGACCCTTGAGGATGTGGTGTAGGTAGTTTCTTGGAATTGATTTTGGAGAACTCTGCAAAGAGAGTGTTCCTAGTGATTCCCTGCGTAGACAATACAGTCGAACAAAGAACAGACGACAGCAGCAGATGTACAGGTACTTCTCGTTACCTATTCAAGAGATATCCATCGATCGACCCGACGTCACCCCCACCCACCGTAGTAGACTGGAGGTCAGCCAGCCTCTATTCCATATCAAGTTCCTTTCACATTGCGGTGTCTTCTTCCCCCTACACTTTAGAAGCTTCCACAAGGTCCCATGCCCCAGTCTTTCCCAGCAGTGGCTTCTGGAGATTGTCATGGTAGCATGGCGTAGTGCTTTCTCGACCTTGACTCTGAAGCGTCACTGGACTGATCTTTTAATCCTCACCTGCGGATTCCCACTCCATCTTTTGTAAACTTACTCTTGCACTAAAACATCCCCTCTCTTTAACCTCACTCACATCACATCACCTCATTCAACCTACAACGAGACCTCTTACTGAAGCACACTTTTGGTGTTTGTTTTTCACTGTTTCAACAAACGATCAACAATAAGCAATCCTTGACATTGCCACCCATTTCTTCTTTGTTATTCTCTCTTTATCGAACCCATTTGGCTCGTCAAAATTGAACCATATCGCACACCTAAATCACCTTGAGAAACACAACTTATAACACGCGCGATCATGGTCAAGGAGACAAAGCTCTACGACACCCTCAACGTCAAGCCTGAGGCAACTCAGGACGAGATCAAGAAGGGATACAAGTAAGTATACAATACCTATCTATACGGAGCGGCGGCGGCGGCGCAACACACAATACCATTTTCTCATCGGGTTATTGCTTTTGCAAGTGCACAAGTAAACCATGTTTTGTATTCGGCGAACTGACCAAAGAGATTATCTTCGCTGAATTAAGAAGCGCTGCGCATTCCGTCTAGCATCATGATCTGGCCAACACTGCTAACCACACCACCTACAGGAAAGCAGCCTTGAAATGGCACCCAGACAAGAACAAGGATAGCCCCGATGCGGCTGAAAAGTTCAAAGAATGCTCACAAGCATACGAAATTCTTTCCGATCCCGAGAAACGAAAGATATATGATCAGTACGGCCTCGAATTCCTACTCCGCGGCGGTACCGCACAGCCAGAAGGTGGCGCTGGTGGAAATCCCTTCGCCGCTGGAGGTATGCCTGGCGGATTCGAGGGCTTCAACTTCCAAGGTGGTATGCCCGGTGGAGGCGGCACCCGAACCTTCCACTTCAATACCGGCAGCGGTGCTGGCGGTTTTGGCTTCAGCAACCCCGAAGATATCTTTGCCGAGTTCATGCGTAACGGATCTGCTGGCGGTATGCATGGTGGCGACGACGACGACATCGCTGGCATGTTTGGCGGATTTGGCGGTGCTGGTCCTCGAAGCCGCAGTTCACGCACGCGCTCAGGCTTCGAGCCTCGACCTAGAGAAGCTACTCCTGAAGTTACCACAGTCGAGCGACCCCTGCCCCTAACGCTTGAAGAGCTCTTCAACGGTGTGACCAAGAAGATGAAGATTAAGCGCAAGACTTACGATGAGACCGGAAAGAGAGTCCAGACCGACCAGATCCTTGAAGTCCCTATCAAGCCGGGCCTGAAGAAGGGTTCCAAGATCAAGTTTAACGGAGTCGGCGATCAAGTAGAGGGAGGCCGCCAAGATCTTCACTTTATTGTCGAAGAGGTAAGCACAACCGCGTAATAATTCTGTCTACGAAACGATAACTAACAAACCTACAGAAGGAACATCCTCTCTACAAGCGCGAGGATAACGATCTTGTCCATGTGGTAACCCTTGATCTCAAGGAGGCCTTGACCGGCTGGCGAAGGACAGTGACAACGATCGACGGCCGGCAGCTCAACCTCGAGAAGGGAGGCCCTACTCAGCCCAACAGCGAGGAACGGTATCCTGGCCTGGGTATGCCCATCTCTAAAAAGCCTGGCCAACGTGGCGACTTCGTCATCAAGTACAAGATCAACTTCCCAGCAAGTTTGACGGCCGATCAGAAGCAGAAGCTCAGGGAGATTCTGTAAAGAGGCGCTGTCATCGAACCTATCTGCAACTCTTACCGCATACTAGACGTTCGCCTGGGCAAAGTTTTCAACCTCGGCAGCATCGGAACTCGGCTAGGAAGATTTGCAATATATTCAAATGGTGTTTTGGCGTTTGGGATTCTAATGAATAATGAAAAAGTGTGCAAGTTCGATGGCACGAGCCTTAGCATGGAAGACTAGGCTTGGTTGCCCAGAGTACACAAGCGAAAGGAGAATGATAGGAAGTTGATTAGCACACGGTGTTTTTTGATATCCATTTGACGGCTGTTCTAATTTGGTGTCTTGATAGAAACGATGTCATATATACTATAGTAGCTGTCTCTAATGGTACGACAGATTCAAGATCGAAAGAGAGTGATTTGCTGCATTGAAAACTATCCATATGAGGTAAAAACAGCTCATCTGGTATGTACAATCGCGATTTGGGAGGGTAAATACTTTTTGTATCGCTTAATATGGGATGTTTACAAATCGCGCAACTGGTAGAGGAGAGGAACCGTGTATGACGAGGGCGTTTATGAGAGGTCCACCGCCGTTGAAGAGTGATACTGTTCACATGGATTATGCATGATGAAAGACGGACTATCGGCTCGAACTCTCCGAAGCCTGAAATACATACCTACCATATCTTTATACTCACTTACTTACATATGCTTATGCGAGGTCATCACTGTAGGTTGGTCTAGTGCATACATATCTACTGAGCACAATCCATGATTGTCAGAGGCTCAAAGAGCAAAGTCGCTGATGCGGGCCGGTTGACTGGAAGAAAACGGGACCCTCTTTTTAGTGTCATGTTCTGACAGGGATTCATAGTGCTTTGATGACGTCACTGGGCAGTTCCTAGTCGGACCTTACCTTGGCTGAATGGAGGGGGAGGGAGGGGCATTTGATTCGATTTGATGTTGATGCTGGGTTGACTTGCGAGGGGTTTGTTTTGTCTGACTTGCACGTGTTGACGATCGACAGTTCTTTGAAGACAAGCCATTTTTTCTGTAGCATATAGAGCAGTATTTTATCAGCACAAATTAGTTTTTTCAGCTGTTCAATTTGGTATATAAGTTGAAAGATACTATTTGGAAACCCCTCCCTGCTGGACTATAAGTGACCTTGAGATAGCTAAGGTATTCATGAACGCGGGGTTTCTTGTTGAATCTCACCCATGAGGTGCAGATTGGATGCATATCAAACAACCTGTAGAGTTCGTTACAAGACAACCCGGGCAACCCCCGGCATCACACAGTCGGACTTGCATGTTCCAATTACAGCATATTGCAGTTACTGTACAGGCAGTTCCCGTTATAGTTCGAATGTCCCTGCTCCGTTGAACCAAGGCACGTCCTCCCATAAAACCTCCGTTCCCCCACAGTAGCTCCGTCACTGTCTTTTCTTCCTTCACCTCCATCTATTCCTTGCTCCACCTGATTTCCACAAGGTTCTTCTGTTCTTCTGTTCTTCTTCTCTTCTTAATACGTCCAATCCCTCTTGAGAACTTGTCTTTGCTTCTTCTCTAGAACTTTCTTCATCACAATCCGCCAAAATGCCCGAGGTATGTTGCTCATGCAATCTCGATCTTATTCGCGCTTACACTGACAATTTCTAGATCACCACCCTTTTGTTCGATTGCGACAACACCCTCGTCCTCTCAGAGGAGCTTGCCTTCGAGGCTTGCGCTGGCCTCATCAACGAGATCTGCGAGGCTCGTCAAGTCGAGATGCGCTTCACTGGCGAGACCCTCATCAAGGAGTTCGTCGGTCAGAACTTCCGCGGCATGCTCACCACCCTCCAGAAGAATTACAACATCGAGATCTCACCTGAGGACATGGAGACCTATGTTCGAAAGGAGGAGGACGCCGTCATTGCCAAGCTCAAGGAATCTCTCCGACCTTGTGTTGGTGTTGATGAGCAGCTCGAGAAGCTTGCCGCTTCTGGCAAGTACACCATGTCTGTGGTTTCTTCCTCTGCTCTGCGCCGGGTCCGTGCCTCCATTGAGAAGGTCGGTCAGGACAAGTACTTCCAGGGCGATGTTGTCTTCTCTGCCGCTACAAGTCTCGAGAAGCCCACCAGCAAGCCTGATCCCGCTATCTACCTCCACGCCCTAGAGAAACTTGGCAAGAAGGCCGAGGAGGCTGTCGCTATTGAGGACAGCAAGAGCGGCACCCTTAGCGGCACTCGTGCCGGTATCAAGGTCATTGGTTATGTTGGCCCTTATGCTGAGGACAAGCAGCCCGAGATGGAGAAGACTTTGAGGGATGCTGGTGCTGTTGTCATTATGCGAGACTGGTCCGAGTTCCCTGCTGCTCTGCAGAAGATTGAGGCTGGTGAGGTTTAAGGAAACGAGCTTTGTTGTTGAAATTGCTTTGAGGAATACCCAAAATACATATCGGTCAAATAGCGAAAGAGATGGAGCAAATCACCTATATCACTTGAACTAATAAACTTTAACGAACCTTCTGCCCTGTTATGGTAACCATTCGTCATTTGAGACAATGTTGAGACTGAGACATGATGCAGCTTATGGTCTCACATGCCAAGGTCGTTCGTTGTCTCATGATTGATTTATAGATTCTAAATATATGTATATTACATATGAACTGCATCATTTTCGCCAGTCCATCAAAAAGCTATTGACACTCTGTAGAGTGGCCCGGCTAGGATTGGCGCCTGGGTAAGCTGTCATAATGACACCCAATCTCGACTTTATGAAAGTCTTTGTAAATGATATGTCTTCTGTTGATTTTCTGATGTTCCCGTCATCATCAAATAGGTAGCATGATATCGCGAGGGCCACTCCGACTGATAGATCTCGCCCTGATTCACATGCCATCACAATCCGTTGCTGATCAGGCTCTGTGGCCGAGGCAAGATATTTAGCAGCAAAGTCGCATATTTCAGGTAGAGAAGTGCGAAGGTTGCGACTAGCCAGCTTGTTCTTGCCAAGGCCGGCTTGCATGTAAGTCTTGGACTTTATCCAGTTGTCCTTTGGTGTCGTGTCTTGAGTTACTGCAATTCGACATTCTGAGGGGCTAGCGTGAAGTGGCAGAGGGCAAACTGAAAGGTGTGGTGTCAGCTCTATCTGTGTTCCTTCGTTCTTCTTGCTAGCAGCATGGTCGCTGACTAGTCTGGAGATCAGATTTGGCAGTTCAGCCTCTGGCGTCTTGAGAAGCTCATCAATATTCTCCCAAAACAAAGGCGCCGTAAGATCATGCGCCCACATCTCAGTATCGTCAGCCGCACCTTGAATGTATCCTCCCTCATCCATCTCGCTGCCTATAACTCGGCGACTAGCCGTGCAGCAGATGACAGGGCGGAAGTCTTCAAATATGGAGGATGTGTCTTGGACAGAGGGAAGAGATGAGTCTGGGGTTACCCAGAATGGGCGGAGTGGTTTTGTCAGACATGTTGGAAGATTGAGATTGAGTGCCTTGAAGGAAGCAACGAATTCAGGGATGAGTGCGCATATTTGGGAGTGTGTTGTTGCGGGGAGATGAGCTGGCAGATAGAGATTTGCTGAGGATGGGTTTGAGGGGAGAAGAGTGAGGTTGAGGACTGTGCACCAGATAGGAATTGTCGATGAAAGGGCATCAGGCATCCCTATATAAGTCAGTCGTCGCTTTATCCGAAACTCTGGTTGTCATGAGAGAGAACATACTCTTTCCACGGCGAGTAGAGTCGACGATTATGATACTATCAACATGTTAGATCTCAGCTAACAGGAACATAACTAGGCCTCTATACATACCCATCGTTATTCTCAATAATCTCCACCAAATGCAAGTTCAACCGTCTGGTGCTAAACTTCCACGCCCTCTCATGGCCATCTGTACTCTTAAAATACGCACTTGCACCTTTACGCTCAGGCGGAATATACCAACTTCCACAACGTTCATTAGCCACAAGGGTTCGGGGGCTATATGCTTGAGACACCGCATCCACAAAGTCAGCGTCAGTTTGGATGCTAGTCAGACGGTTGTGGATTGTAAGTGTGGTGCGTTTGAAAGACGCCATGAGTTGGGACATGGAGAGTTGTTCATTTTGAGGGAGGATCAGATCGGAGAAGCGGGGTTCGGGCATGATGGCTATGCAGGGAGGAGATGTTATATGAGGCTGGCTTGGAACTTCGTGTAGTGAGAAGTATTGAAACGTCAAAACCGGCTTTGAAACGAGGGTATATAAGGTGTGGTGTTGAGTTTTTGGTGGAGCTTAAGAGTTTAGAGGGCCATGGTGTTTTAGTGTCCACCCCGCATTAGACTCAGAGCATAATCATGTTCACTTGAAGGAACTGGTAGATCACTTCTACAAGGTTGCAATAACAAAAGGCTTGATCATTACTTTTGGCCGTAACCCATCAGACATATCTACACGTAGCAAATGGTATTTATCCTTCTCCTATTCCTTTCCTTTCCTTTCCTTTCCTTTCATCCATTACTCCAGCCTCCACTTGCCGTTCTCGATAACAATCTTGACCTCTCGGTTCTCATCAATACTTCTTCGGCCAGCCTCAAGAATAGCCGTTGTGGCAATAGTGTTCTTGAGAGTAGGGAGAGGCTTGGCGTCGAGGTCCTCAGGCTTGAGCTTGCCAGAGTTGACAGCTCTGCAACCATCAACAAACTTCTCAATGGAGATGTAACCATAACCAGTCTGACCAGCGAAGTTGCCATCCTCATCAGGAGCGTACTTCATGTAGAAGGGGTTGTACCACATCAATTGACCGATAGAGTCATCTGCAACGTCGTAGCCACGCTTGGCCTGGTCGATACGGATCTCACCGTTGGCAGCGAGGTAGTGGAAGTATTGGTTCGAGTGGACACCAGCCTTTTGAGGAGCGGTCCACGAGGCTGTGTAGACACCAACGGCTCGCTTGCTGGGCTCGCCGTTCTTGTTCCAGGTGACGAGGAGTGAGATGGTATCCTCAGTGATAGGATCGCAGCCCAGATCAACAGCAACACCCTTGGAGGAAGAGGCGTTGACGCTCACAGGCACATATCCGCGCTCCTGGACCATTGAGTCGCAAATATCGATGTGGTGACTGTTAAGGTAGTAAGATATATCAGACTCCTTTCCAGCCCAGGCCTTGAAAGTCTCGAGCTGTGATTTGGGCTGAGACATGTAACTGTAGAAGTAGTTGAAGTCGCCAAGCTTCTGAGCCTTTGCGCGAGCATCAGCGTAGGCAGGGTCGTAACGTTTGTGGTGCTCAACGTAAACGTAGACACCCTTCTTCTGAGCGAGATCAACCAGCTGCTGGTGCTCCTCGAGGACCTTGACAGCGGGCTTGGTGATCATGACATGGATGCCGCGCTCAATGGCGTACTTTGCGATGGGGAAATGGGTAGGGTCGGGGGTGAAGATTGTGATGGCATCGCCAGGCTTGAGAGCGTCAATGGCGGTCTTGTAGGCGTCGGGGTCGACCTTGTCGTTTTCTGGGAATGAGTCGAAGGAGGTGTCGAGGTTGTTGTAGACTTGTTGGATGTTCTTGTTGAGATGTTCGCCTGGTATAAGTTAGTCATGAGCATGGCAACTGTGTGCGGGAGATACTTACGAATGGCGGGGAACTTCTTGCCATTGACACCAACCATTCCCAGCTTGTTGACCTTTTCGCGACGGCGCAGATCAAAGAGACTGAGACCAACAACGCCAACCTTCTTGTCTGAGCCAGAGGCACCGCCACCGACGAAACCGGTGGTGTACTCTCCAGTACCAATCTAGAAGGTTACATATTAGCAAACTGACATGAACCGAGTTTGAGACTGTTGTTTTTGGATCAACTCACCATGAGAACATTGAGAGGCTCCATTGTGATGTTATGCCGAGGGGCAAGGCGGGGGAGGGGCTGAAGCTATGATGAGAGCAAAAACAGAGTATGAGGGTATATAAACGAGTCCCAAATTACGTATGAACGTATACGAAAGTCAAATGATACGCAAGAGGGTGTAGAGGCGAGGTCTGGAGTGCAATCATGAGAAGATGGACATGAAGGTTGAATACTGTTCTTATGAATGCTCGCTCATGTCTCCGCTAGCTTGGAACCAAAGCTGGGGGACAGTTCGGGGTTCTCTCCGGACGTGATTGGAGGAAAAATGAGTCCCCGCGTCAAATCCCCCCAATATCAAGCTAGAGAGATGGATAGCTTTGGGAATATGGAGTCATGATGCCGGATAAATATTGTGTTGATGTGCTCATGTGAGTGTGGGGATGATATTACTTCGCAGAAATCTGGGGGAGAAAGGGGTAGGGGAAGAGATGAGACTGAATCCTTGAGATAATGGTGCCATTGCTACGGATGTATCCAGTTGTGGTTGATTCGGTGATCATGCTGGTGGTGTTTGTCTCACATAGTTACTGTATGTAACATCGGGGGCGGGGAAATCCCCTCGTGCTATGACAGAAACCGTCAAAATTGGAGAGAATGAGGGATCTTCAGAGTAATTTACAGCGGCGATAGGTTATCATGACAGCAATTCTCGAAAGTATTGGGCTAGTGAAGGATAGAATCATTTCCCATTCTGACTAGAGAGGCATTTCTCACAGGAACCATAAATTCGATGGAGCGTCTAGAAGCCAGGACCACCAGCCCCCAAACCCATGAGGATCATCACTATAAATCGCCATCCACGGGTTGCGAGGTGCAGTGAGGGGTACAGATCAAGAGGATTAGTGCTTTGGAGGGGTCAATATTCCCCCACCCCCACGGCACTAGAACCCCCGGCTCATGACCGGAAGCAATGGTAATCATGGGTGATATGATTTGATGTTTACTGCAACAGAGTTTAGTTACAGCTTGTGAATTATCGGGCAGTTGAAACCGTTTCAGCGTCGTATATAAAGTGTTGATAACATCAATTGTCGTCACAGAATCAAGTGCCGAAAGTCTATCAGGAGCTTTCTCGCATCCAGTTCCAAGTAAATTGATATATCAACCAACTCTAGAGTCTCGTGACTTTGACCCCTCACGTACATCAGTAGTAACACGGCATCAGGTGCCACGTTGGGGGTACCATCGCCAGAAATTCTCCGCCCACTCAGAGCCAGACTTTGGCTTTTACCCCATCAGCACCAAACGCCAAATTCCTCACCTCGACACTTTTACGCTGACTGCCAAGTAAGTAACTAACTCGGACGTGCACACACTCAGTGGAAGTACAGTACAGACATGTACAAGCACAAGCACAGCCCGGTCACCTTCCGGTCAGTCTCGATAAACCCATGCACTTTGCCTCTCTTACACACCGTGACGCCGCAAAATACAAGCCTTGGTCAGCTCGGGGTCCAAGGCAAAAGGGTGACTCTCCACCTGGACCTACACAAGGTACACTACTGTAGAACTCATATCCCGGCCGGCTAATCGACTTCAGCGCGGGATGTTGAACATGGATTTGCCAAGCGATCCAACGGTTTCCTAGACCTTGAAGCCTCCGTCTCCTGTTCGTCCCGCCTAACCGGCTCCCCACGTCTGTGTTGTCTGTAACCAGCATTGAGAGACTGGCGATGGTAGAGGGTGCATCAATAGATGTCAGTGCGAGACTTATGTTATTCTTGGTGGTGGTGGTTCGCTCTGATCGGAAGTGCCGATCTCGCATCCTATCAAACAGATCACCCGGCAGCTGAAGAGGCAGGCAATCGGTCATATTGGCATCCTCTTGGCCTGTCCTGGGTATACTACCTGCAAATGGTTTTATCTATCTACCCGTCTGTCGACTTTAGCCGCAGCGTGATATGGAATTGTGCTGCATCATCTCGTTCGGCGTACTCAATTTGCTTGGTGAGACCAGACTACGTGACGACGTATGACAGTCTCATAGCCTCAGACCCAACCAACACATCACTTCTGAATTAGCTCTCTCTGTCGAATGTTGCGCAACTCTTACCATCGCAAATGGATATTTCGGTGGTCCTCTCTTCTCCAGACTCACATTGCATTACTCCAATTGGGGGGCGATCGAGCCAATACCCACACGGTCCTTTGAGCACTTGACTTCCCGAGGCGAATCCACCCCCAAACTGGTTACTGTTACCGCGAGGTACGGTACGGATACAGTAGCGTAGCGAAGGTACCGAAAATGGGTTTGTCGGTTCCATTCGACATGATGTCTTGAGGTTTATACGCTACCGTATAGTAAGGTATGCTAGCTATAAAGTCCCTCTCCGTTTCTTTTAAACCCCGGCTTGCCCTGTTTTGTCCCGTTCTTGTTCGTTGCTGTCTGTCTTTTACTTTTCATCCGTCTACGGTCGTCTCTCATAGTCTTAAGACACTCCACTAGCCATCATTCTCCAACAAATATCCCCAGGCACACACTAGACATCTCATCATGACTACTTCTAACGGTGCTACCAACGGCCAAAATGGCCATGCCGCCACTCCCAAGTCGCTGCCTACCGGCATCTACGCCCCTGTCATGACCTTCTTCGACCCCGAGACTGAGGAGCTCGACATTCCCACCATTAAGAAGCACGCCGTGCGATTAGGTCAAGCTGGCCTGGCCGGTCTTGTTGCCATGGGCTCCAATGGCGAGGCTGTTCACTGCACACGTGAGGAGAAGATTGCTGTCACAAAGGCTACCCGAGAGGCCCTGGATGAGGCTGGTTTCCAATCCGTTCCCGTTTTCCTCGGTGCCACTGAGGGCAGTGTCAAGGGCACTATCGAGCTGAGCAAGCTGGCTGCTGAGGTTGGCGCTGCTGCCACTCTTGTTCTCCCTCCTTCTTATTACAAGGCCCAGATGAGTGAGGATGCCATCTACAACTACTTCACCGACCTCGCCGATGCAAGCCCTATCCCCATCGTTCTCTACAACTACCCTGGTGCTGTTGCTGGCCTTGACATGGACAGCGATCTCCTCATCAAGCTCGGCCAGCACCCCAACATTGTCGGCACAAAATTTACCTGTGGAAGCACCGGTAAGCTCACCCGAGTTGCTCTCGCTACCGATGCCAAGACCCCCTTCCAAGAAGGCTCTGGTTACCTTGCCTTTGGCGGTATTGCCGACTTCACCATCCAAACTCTGGTCAGCGGCGGTAGCGGAATCATTGCCGGTGGTGCCAACGTCATGCCCAAGACCTGCGTCAAGGTTTGGGATCTCTACGTCAAGGGCAAGAAGGATGAGGCTCAAGCTCTCCAGAAGAAGCTCTCCAAGGCCGACTGGGTACTGACCAAGGCTGCCATTGCCGGTACCAAGTCTGCTATCCAGAGCTACTACGGCTATGGAGGCTACCCTCGACGACCCCTGCCCCGTCTCACCCCTGAGCAAGCCAAGGGCATTGCTGAGGGTATCAAGGAGCTCATGGAGATTGAGAACTCACTATAGTTCTCGGTCGATGTTTGAATCTGTTGTTTGCTTGTCCAGTTGAAAGACCACTGACATGGATGGGTATGAGTTTGCATAGCGTTGCATTTAATGATGAAAAGTACCCAATGGACTAGACATGGATTTGGGTATGGGCCTGTACCGTCTGGACTTGGTCATGATTATAAAATTATGAATGTAAATGAACAAAAGGCTTAAGCCGAGCTATCATGGTGTCTAATTGTGAAACCTACTCATGAGCGATGGGTCCTGAATACGCGTCATACCACATACTACCGCGTAAAAGATGAGCTGTCATGTCTCGATGCGTTGCGACCTCGCCCATCATGACTGTGTTGGCTGATACATATAATGATTACCGTCTGAGACTGAACCCTTTCGTCGATTCCGTAGTGTCCATCATCCAGACACTAATATGACAATTTCTGACAGTTCTCGATAGCATAACAAACGATAATGAGTACTTAGTTCCTTAACCAGCTTATCATCTTCTGATGATGATCGACTACGACTTCATCTCTCATGACAACAAGATACATGTATCAGTCCAGTTCCAATTCTTACGGTGTAGACTACCCTGGACCCTTCCCTGGAATACCGTAGACGTCATTGGTTACTTGATCCCTGTGTCATCCCCTTTGCGTGTTAGTGAATTGGAGCTGGTCGGCTCTTCTTATCTCGATTGGAAGATTACCCTTTTTTGATACTAGCGGCTGCTCGGATAGGCCGATAGTCGCCGATCGTAACCACGGATATATCAACAACGCCCTTTTGTCAGTAATCCTCGATTCCATCTCACATAAGTCTTACTTTGCACAGGGATACATGATACTACTCTAATCGCCCGCACCGAGTCTCTCTTCAATTGATTCCTCGTTTCGTTCAATTGCTTGGTGATAGTAAGGATGCGTGAATCTGCCAGCGGCAGCGTAGCATCTGCCGTGGCCGAAAACGGCACGAATGCTCTCAGCGATGAACGAACTCCCTTGCTCAAGTCTACAAGTCAATCTCAGAATCAAGATGCCGAGCCACCAAGTGAAGCTCAAGGAGATGGCCCTGATCGAGGCTTGCCAACAGGACAAGAGGAAGAGACAACCGTTATTGCTGAGGAGGTGTCAACTGGCCGGTTAGTTCTCATCTTTGGTACAGCTTGGATAGGAGTCTTCTTGGGCGCCATCGACTCTACTATCATTGCGACTCTCTCTGGACCAATTTCGAGCGAGTTCCAATCCCTAAGCTTGTTGTCATGGCTTGCAACCGCCTACCTCATCTCCAATGCCGCATGCCAACCTATTTCGGGGCGATTGACAGATATCTTTGGCCGAGGCCCGGGTCTCGTATTCAGCAACATATTCTTCGCAGCCGGTAATCTCATTTGCGGTCTGGCCCGTGATCAGACTACCATGATCATAGGACGTGTTGTCGCAGGTATTGGAGGTGGTGGATTGATGAGCATCTCGACGTTCCTGGGCTCAGACCTGGTCCCTCTACGTAAGAGAGGCATTATCCAGGGCTTAGGTAACATCTGTTACGGATCTGGTGCAATGCTGGGTGGTGTGTTTGGTGGCTTGATCAATGATCACACATCCCAGGGCTGGAGACTTGCCTTTTTGATCCAAGTACCCCCAGTACTCGTCTCTGCTGTAGCAGTTCATTTCTTGGTCAGGGTCCCCCCTAAGCAGTCGGATAAGTCGTTCCTTGCACGCATCGATTTTATGGGGGCATTCTTGACATCTTCTTTCTTGGTATTTCTGCTCTTGGGCCTCAACTCAGGCGGGAATCTTGTGCCGTGGACTCACCCTCTGCCGCTGACCACGATACCCCTTGCTTTCATCACATTTGGCTTATTCTTGTTCTGGGAGAGCAAAGCCCGCCAGCCAATCATACCAGTGAAGCTTCTTCTTGATCGGACTGTCTTGAATGCCTGTCTCTGCAATCTTGCCTCTACGATGGCGGTAATGGGGGCGCTCTTCTATGTCCCTCTGTACCTGCAGGTTCTTGGCAGTAGTGCCACCCAATCTGGTATTCAGATTCTCCCATCACCGATCGGTATCTCAGTGGGATCTCTCCTCTCGGGCTTCATCATGAAGAGAACGGGAAAATACACCAAACTAGGTGTAGTGGGCTTGCTCTTCCTTATTGCGGGAGTTGTAGTTCTCACAATCCAGAATGAGCATAGTCCCAAGTGGCTGATGGGAGTTTCTTTCTTCTTGATCGGTTCTGGATATGGTGCAACCCTTACAACGACGTTGTTGGCATGCATTGCTGCCGTTGACCACTCTCAGCAGGCCGTCATCACCTCTGCAACCTGTCAGTAAATTAGACGTATTTTGTTGAGTTCGCATTGCTAATAAGCTTTAGATCTGGCACGCAGCCTCGGTAGTACTGTGGGAGTTACCATTGGCTCAGCTGTGTACCAAAATATTCTCAAAGCTAGACTTTGGGATAGATTCGGTGCCGAACCTGGCGCTGCAGATGAGATTCGTCGCATCAGAGACGACTTGGATGAGATTAAGCATCTTCCTGAAGGATGGTATGACGGCGTCATCAGCTCTTTTGTAGAGGCCTTCAGGGGAGTGTGGCTTACACTGCTGGCCTTCGCTATCATTGGGCTAGTTTGCATCTCACTCATGAGGCAGCACACCCTCCATTCGACTCTTGAGAGACGGTAATCACTTTTGAAGCGGAGTCATAAATGGGGGTCATACTGTGACAGAGTTGAAGAGTTGGAAGAAAGAGAAGTTGAAAATGCTGCAGGGATAGATCAAAGCAGTGGTTGAAGATCCATCCTAGGTACACATTGAGTAGATCACGGATATTCTGGATAATGTGAAAAAAGCTGGAGGTATTGGCAGCGCTGGGTCAAGGTTTCAGCCAGTGCTTGAATGGGATCGGAGCTAGTGATGAGGCATCTACAATTTACTTTTCAGCTTCTTTAAAAAAAAAGACGCTTTCTGAAAGATGGCCTTATCAGAGTCTCAAAACATATCGATCTCTTTGCATTCTTCGTCTTTCGATCTCAAGAACCATCAACATTGGCCTTTTGTCATCTACCTCAAGCTTGAACTCTGGATGGCGTCTTAGATGAAACATTACTACATAGTTTATATCTCATCAACCCCATCGAATCTAGCTCGATTCATGCCACGACTAGTCATTCTGGCCGAGTGCAGCTACGATAAAGTTATAGGTAGCTCTAGCAAAAATGTCTACTGACGCTTAGAAACTCACTTCAGAGCCTACGCCGAGAGAGAAAAGCGACCGAAGAGGTTATACTCATATGGCTCCGAATTTCTCCTCTCGCCTAGAGTAACCTGGGACCTGGTGCAGATGTCATACGAAAGGGTGTATATCAACAGCTTGCCCTGGTTTTAGTGTTTAGGGCTTTTATTTCAGGCTGTTCCAATAGTGAGCTAAGACTGGCTATAATTAACCGACTGATATTTCTGTACAGCATACCAAAGCACTTGATCTGTCGAAGGCTCACGTAGAGAGCCTCTCATCCCTAACCTGAAAGTCAATGAACAAGTCTCTATCAATCGATTCCCAGGAAGATCTCCCGGGATTTTGGTTCAGCTCAAGATTGCGGGACTAATGATACCTGATTTTCCACTGAGCTCGTGTTGCTTAGACTAACCTCAAGATCTTGGACGTAGAAAGTGAATAAATATTGTATGAAAAGCTCTGCGGGCTAAAGGAAGCCACAGGGCTTGCTTGAAGAAGACCAGCTATCGGGGTTGTGCACTCCAAAGCCCATAACCTCTGGGAACAGGTTATTCTGTTGTTTCGGCAGAGAGTACCAACATGAATGCTCATAAAGTCGACACAAAGTGACCCAGGCATGAAAATCTGACAAGAAAGGTCTGAAGTCAGCCTGATGTCGGTCTAGATCCGTGATTGGAGCTTATACGGGCAGAGTCAATTATCTAGACCGAAGGGAGTGGCATAGATCTCGACCACTCATTTTGCTAACGATACACCCTTTTCCGGATGCGATATAACCTCACTCCTAGCCCAATAGGCTATTGATTGTATAGGAATATCCATTTGTATAGGCTAATAAACTCCACTCTAAAAGGTATGGTCCTGATCATATCTTCATAAGAATATGTGTAGGCTTCCTCGCCATGAGTCGTAGATTGGAACTCGTGACGGTTGCCACACCCCTAAAACCCTTTGATCATACACCAAGTTAGCGTAAAGTCTCCTTCGGGGGGCTTTGTGTTACACAAGTTGAGCTTGGCAAGCCAGAAAACAACCGTTTTGAGACACTAATTAGCTTTGTCACTTTTGGGAACCATTCCTTCTGGTCAAGCTTTGTATGATATGACCTAGGAGAAAAACAATCCTATTGGAGGACAGGACATCTTTAACTCAGCTTATATCATGCAGGAGTAATATGTTTATCATAACTTACTGTTCAAGGGATGTTCGCATTCCTGGAGTTGTGCAGTTGGAGGGCTGGAGGGTCATATGGCAGCGTCTTATACGTCTTACGAACTGGGCAATAGCTTCGGAGTTATTCACAACAAAGACTGTGGCCAAAGCTCCCAAGCTTGCGGACATTTCGACCGGAGATAAAGCAGGTCTAGAGCTACAGAGTGCCTGGCCACGAGATATCCAGAGACGGCGGCCGACGGACTCGTTGAAGCGCTGAATGGTCGCCCAGCTAACTATTAGTTTCCGTCAACTACGGGAATATATATCGTAAGATGGCTTGAGCACTGTTCATAGCTAAAGTCTTGATAGACATATAGTTTGCTGCAAAAGCTACGTTAATATCTGTTGTAGAATTATTTCGTCCTCGATACGGCGTCCTGAACTGAGAGTCTAGATCTAATCACTGTCTCAGACATCGAGGTCTGGAACGCCACCCTTGCCGCTTTCGCCGAAAAGCCACCTCGCTTGATGGTAAAGTTTATTCGTGTGTAAGAGGTGTCGTTAAGAAATGCTGCTGAAAGGCTGTTCGGATGATGAGGGTGGCCAGATTCGGAAAGAGATTCGTGGACTAGACTCTGACGTGAAATGAAGTGAAGTGAAGTGAAGTTAGGTCAAGTCAAGCACGGACGACGATGGTACAACGTCTGTTATTTCCTCAAGCGTTGTTTCTGTAGGGCAGAGTGGCGAGAAGGTACAGTATTAGAGTGAGGCGTAGTCTGGCCTGTACTGTCTGTTGGTCCCTTGAATGGAGGTCGACTATTGTGTGCCGTCTTTCTATATTCAATGGTGATCAAAACATCATATTTCGCCTCTGATCTACTACTAAGTCATCATTTGTTCAGGATGTCCGAATCCGTACAATAAAACCTCTGCTTTTGGGGGGTTGCCAAGATTCTTGTGTGCTCTGTCTCTACTGGAGAACCGTTGAGACAGCTCTAAGTTTCGTGTAATGCTTCAGTGCTAGCCCCATGAGCTATGGCCATTCAGCAACGGGTTCAGTGAGGGCATCATTTTAGCTTCCGAGTGGGAATCTTGAAAGGCGCCACACATGACGGAAATAGCAAGATGGTGGGCTCACTAAAGAATGCTATTGTGTAACCTTTGACCGATCTACGGCCCGTTACGGGAGCCAAGATAGTCTAGTCTCCAGTGATCGTCCGGAGTTGTATCCGGGAGAGTCTGCCCAGGAGCACTTCATCCGGGCAACACTGACGCTTTGTAAGCTCTGTGGGTGGTTATAGCCTCACCTGATATGTCCAGACATCCTCCCGTTATGTAACAAACTCCCGAAACAGAGTTTTGGCGCCCTTCCCCAGATCTCGTAGATCATGCTGCAGATTTTGGCTCACTGTGTACCTGCTTATGGATCTTGTCCTCACTCAAGCGGCCGACCCTGATCTCTGAGGCTGAAGGGTCTCGATGTGATGGGCCACATTCACATTCACACAATTGTGATGCTGTTGGTTGAACCGGATCTGGGCTTCGAGATAGAGTTACCGTGATGCAGGGGGAAATCTGCAAGGAACCAACAGCGGGCGCTCTCGAGACCCTGAATAGATATTTACCGTAGATCCTGTCTCACTCGTTCATTCAAGTAAAACTCTTCTCTTTCTCATAATGAAGCATCTTTTTATTCTCCTCAGTGCGTTGTGGTCTACACAGGCTGCTGCGCAGAGATACACTTACACAACGCGCACCATGACAGAATGCTTCAGTGCAACTCAAACCAGCTTCGGCCAGGCTGAGCCAACCCAAGGCGCTGACAAGTACTGGACTGTCGAGATGCCTGAATGTCAGGACTGTCTCTGCACAGACTGTGCATACACAAATACATACACCACAACGCTCGATGTCTTTTCACCATCAGGCATCGCCAAGTTCCCTTACCAAGTCAAGGAAGTCTACAGGGGCATGTCAGCTATGCCGGCTGATGTTACACCAACTGCTGTTCCTTATGGCTTCGCCTCTGGCGTCGAGACCTGCAACAACTGCGGTGACGAGCCAGTTACTGCAACCATGACATATCCTCGTGGTGGCTCTCCATATCAAGAGATTGTACCTACAGCAACACTAGCTGCCCAGACTGCCTTCGAGCGTCCTTCAACATTACGAACTCAATTGGCCGATACAGAAGCCACTGATTCTCCTTCAAAAGAGGGCGATACCAGGCCTCTTGAAAACACCGTCCTTGAGCACAAGGCCATTCAATACAGTGGCCAGGGACCAGACATGGCCGACTTTCTCAAGTTCAGCCTTGCAAGCAAATCTGGCCCTGTTGTCAGAGACGCTGAGTCAAAGACACCTGGGAAACCATCCAGGAACATCAACAGCTACGTCAAGATGCGATTTGACGCAGCTGAAGCAGCTCCATCGAAAGACGTTGATGGTGCAGCAGCTAGCAAACATCCACCAGCTGGCGTTGCTATAGCTGTACTTGTGCCTATAGCACTTCTGTTATAGAACAGCCAATGAAACAACAAGAACAGAAGAACAAAAAAAGCAGGGAGGTTTTCAGGAATGCATTCAGCGGCGGCGTTGCATAACTCATCCGTTAGGAAATGTTTCTTTTATCCATTCAATAATGATTACCACGGCCGACTATGGGATAACAGGATACCACCAGAGCGTACAAGACGCCATTTTGATAAAAGTAGAATAGTCAAAATACTACCTAGATACCCCCAAATAAATAAGAATTAAATGTACTTTCAGGATAAACTTGTGATGCTGGAAGGAGGCTTGATGCTTGGTTGGCATGCCTTGCTTGGTCAGATGGGATCGAGCACATCGGAGAGAATGTGATATGTTTCTTTCCGATTAAGTTATGACAGCTTCCCTGCCCTGAAACCATTCCCATAACGAGCTTGGCGTGTAGGCTCTCAGTAATGTGATGCAGATCTGATAAACTTCAGTGCGAATTCACCATGCACACGGAGAAAAGCCTCAAAGCCTCACTCTCATTGGAGACTGGAGACTGTTCTGGGGTGGTTACACAGAAGTTCAAAAGTCAAGCTTGTGTCAGATCCAGAAAACCTTCTTCTGGGGGGTTGTTAAGTTTGGTGATGCCTACTCTCTGGTGAGCTTATCATCCGTTTGTAGGTTAGTTCAAGACAAATGAGGGCATCGCGAGACAAGTTGATGAAAGGTGACGTCAAGTATATGAGATCAAAGATAACTGAGTCACCAAAGTGAACTGGTGAGCACATCAGTTTGAAGAGACGTAGTGTAGCACAGTACGCCTTATGTATGCATCTCTCTTTATCAAGACCAACAAGTTGGGTCAACATCAGCACTTCTTGCATAACACCTCCTTTTTATACACGTGAGGCCTAACTCAATGTCAACAATATTGCGTCAAGGATAATTGAAGTGACTAACTGCAGATATACCATATGAACTCCATGATAGAGGTCTCTCTGGGGATGCGTTGTTTCAGGCATAGCCAAGTTCGAGCGGAATTGATAGCATACATACTCCTAGGCTGAAATCGTATTCTTCAACAGCGCCCCTCCTTGGTATTTTGTAGTCGAGCTTCTTGGGAATGAGAAAGCAAGTGGGCTTCTCATAGAAGGCCGCAGAATTCTCGTTCACCGTAAGATCAGGAGGGCACAGAAGCAATAAGTGATGCTCATGCTACTGAGCATCAAGCAAATGCCACATACATGTCGGTTGTGAACTTTGGTAAAGTAAAGTCTCTTCACCGCATGTAGTGGCAGGAGATTCTTTTCATAGAAATTCTGATAGTGGTGAAATTTAAGCCATAAAATCCGTTCTTTATGTCGTGGATCCTGTGCCTCATTCCTATGTATTCTTTTCGTTTGTGAGGCATACATCGCACTTATTGCATGCAGACTGTCACTCTCTTTTGGGCTCGAGTCGACAGACCACGAATTGAAGGATCATGCCAACAGCAGAGTTGTCATAGTCTTGATTCCTGTGATGAAATACGATAAAGGTCCAGCACCAGCTTGTCCTACGGCAAGTCTGCTCTTTTATCTGCAAACATTTAGCCATTGATATGATCCTATTGGCCAGATGAGCTGAGGGACAGAAACGCTGTACTGATAGTCAGAGGGCTGGGAATAACTTCTGGTATATCACGGACACTGTGGTCTGAGCTGCGAGGTTTCTGAGAACACAAAGTTTCCCCTACGTATGTCCCCTCTAAATGCTATGTGAGGTTCCGTACTGTTGCGAGTGCAGAGATAAGAAGAAGGTAACCTTGCATTTCAGATTTGAGGAGCGACTCTGGAGACGGAGTAATATTACTGCGCGGATCCTCGAGGACTGTAATTTTCCAGTGATTAATTCGAGTCACTCCTCATCAGACAGAGCCAGGGTTCTGTGTGAAAGGCATCGCCGGCAATTGTTTGATGATATAACTATGCGTCCGGTGTCTTTTATTGAATTGTCCACAATGAACTGTCCCGAAATAGCAGATCGGGGTTTTGATATTTGATTTCATAGAAATGGCAAAACCGAAGCTATTCCCATGTATCGCGATACATGTCAGTGGAAAATGATAGGCGGAGGTAATAACTAGACCCTTGTTGATGTGATCGTTTCACAGGCAGATTAGGTTGGACTTGGTCCCCGTTAGGATCCGCTGTGGCTCCTGTCGCGTAATTGCGACATTTTATCAGTGACACGTTGATCAGAGTCAAGATTTGCATTGTACGAGAGTATCGTCAAGTCAATTCATGTCGTGTCATGTGAGTCGAACGAACAAAGAGTCACATTCACCTCGTGTTCAAGATGCATCTGCCGAGCAACCTAATGCAACAACAGCGAAGCATCCGTAACATCCGGGATAAACAACGTCATGAAAGTCAACAAAGCTGCGTAATGATCGTGGCGTCACTTCATTTTTGGTGTCCTCGTGCAGATAAGATCCATCAGGCTATTAGTGAACTAACAACCGTTGGATTTTATATGTAGAGTTAGCAACACTGGTCGCTCAAGCCCAAGGTAATCAGAATTACTATGTAGAGCGCTTCGGATGGAGATTATATAAAAGTCGGAATGATGATGAAACTGCCGAGGCCTGTCACTATCACTGTCACTCACTCAGCTGAAGCATAAATTTAGATACCGCTATGCAGATTTCGGAATCCAGTGCGTTTAATTGGTGTTGACCTCTGTTCACTGTGGTCCCCTAGATCTTTCTGCAGTGGCGCAGCTGTGGCATTGGATGGTGATGGATGTGTCCGTAATGCCTTGGCCAGTCCTTGGGCATTCTGTACAGTAAATTTCATAAGGCATCTTTGACAGTAACGCACCACTTGTCGAGTCTTAGGAGTATCGAGCCCCTGAATTTAGCGCTGACATGGTCATCAACTAATTCGATAATTTAGAGTCTAGACAACGACTCAAGTTATTGATTCCATTAGAGGGAAAAATACAAAGCCACACAGCCACATCAAAGACAGCCCTGTCGCTGCTGCGCTGTTGCGTCTAGCAACGCGTGGCCAGCCAGTGGAGGCTTAGGTTTAGGCTCAGGCCTGCCCCGGCCTAGGCGGGCGTCATGCTGGAGGAGGTCCCGCTGGCCAGGGAACCTGAGCAGAGCTGGAACCTGTTTCGTCAGGGTTCGGTTTCCAAGTCGGCCATTGAACTTAATTCGCACTCATCCCAAACGTCCACTAGACAAACGACTTTGACCCTTTGTCAACACAAAACAACCTCCATTCTATACATATCATTCTCAAATAGCGATAACGCTCTTTGCTTGTATTTTTTTGCTTGCATTTTCATCTGATACATACTAGCGAGTTCATCTCTTCAGAGGCATTGACGACGATCCGATTCATCTTGGCTTGAGACGACCTAAGCCATTGCGATTTCAGCTGAAAAGCCAACGAGCAAGACACATACATACTTTCGCAGCCTGATTTTTGGCTTTATCAACGAACAGACTGATTTCTCAAATCTTCTCTCCCATCTTCCCTCCTACATAACCCGACAATCTTCACATCAACCTCCAATATGCGGTTTGAAATCGACCCCGACATCGTCCCCAACCTGAAACTGGGCCTTCACTCATTCCAGATCATCATATCTCTGGTCGCATGGTGTTTGCAGATTGGTGTTTTCAATGCAAAGGATGCAGAGGTCAATGGAAGAAATGGCTGGGCATTCGCAGTGGTATGTCAACATTTCGACGGCTATTTCACAATGTGTATGCGGAGCTAACGATATCTGCAGTGTTTCCTTTCTGTCCCAGCATGGATCTTCCTCATCATGACTCCCCGATGGGGTCGCACTCGTCGCTTCGCTCAACCGCATGCCATGCTTGCTGTTGACGCTGCTTTCACAATCATATGGCTATCTGCCTTCGCTTGTCAGGCTGCCTACAATGCCGCCGGTGATTGCGGGAAGGCCTGTGGCATCAGCAAGGGTGTTGTCGGCTGTGGTGTTCTGGTAACGTATGTACTCCAACTCGACCTCTGCTGAATATTTACTAACTTCCTGCAGCCTCCTCTTTGCCGGTACAACTTTTGTTTCTGCATTTACCCTCAACTATTACAACAACCACAACATCCTGCCAGGTTACGACAACCGCCAGATGGGCAGCGACAACATCGACCCTGACAAGGCTGCGTTCTCCATGGCCCCTCACGGCGATGAGGCTTACGAGCGAGTTGACATGGACGATCACGAACCATCGGGCAGTGCCTACGGCGGTGGCTACAACACCAACAGCTATAACAGCCACTCTCGCTATGGCGATGCCAACCCCTATAGCGCCGATGACGAGGATCCCGATCGTTTCGGTGCCCTGCCCCCTCGAAACAACACCCTCTTCGACAACGACACTGAGTACCACTCCGGCGGTGCTCCTCCATCAATGCCAGCCAGCTACGCCAACCCAACAGGTGGTCATCCTTATGAGGATGTACCCGCACAATTCCCTGCCGGCAACTACGATAGGGGGCACTAAAGTAGCAACAGCGTGATAAATGAAAGAAAGGATATATCGGTCTCTTTTTTATGCAACAGTGTTCATTTTGATTGGGTGTGGAATAGCCTGGGAAACTGCGTCTGGGATGCAGGGTTCACATGTTTTGTACGGTAGATAACGCCTCTGGTCGAGGAGGGGCGTTTAACGGCGTCATGGCTTTCGCGGAGACAACTTAGGGGAGATGGATGAGGCCTTTGGCTGCGTATGATCTAACTTAGACTTTGCACCCATGCACACACACACACACACACACACACATATATATATAAGGCACTTTGGATTCTCATGCTTGTGGTTATTTCTATATTTTGGGCAGTATAAAAGTTTGGCCGTGTGAAATGAAAAGTATACGGCGTCTTATATTTTAAGATGCTCGAATCCAACTCCCAACGCCTTCTGTTCTTAAGCCAGTTTTGATGCTCCATACTTGATGATTTAGTGACTTCATCTTATTCACCCACAAAGCCCTGCTCTTCTTTCGTGTATCCCGCTCCTACTCCTTGTTCATTTTGCGAATTCGCTTGGCGATATCAGCTGCGGTCTGTTGCATGGGGTTCAACTTTCGGTCCCTGGCCATAGCCGCTGTATCGTCGCCATATTTGGCCACGAGCTTCTCTAACCATTCCTTCTCCCTTGTGCTCTGATGTCTCTTCTTGGGAAGATCAGGTTGTTTGCTCTGCTCTATGAGAGTCTTGACAACATCGGTCGCATCAGCGTCGTCCTCAATGCCACCCCACTCCTCGGCAGGCTCAGCGTCACTGTCGTTGTCGAGTTCGTTCAGAGGATCGTTAAGCGGGTTAGGCTTGGCCTCGCCGAGAATACGAATGATCTTTCCATCGGCATCGCGCTCCACGCGTGCCTCTGATACAATGGCGTTCTCCATGGTGGCGATAGAGAAGGGATCGTTGGGGTATGCGCGGGTTGTGGTCGCGCCAAGCTTCTTCTCTGTTCCACCTGTAGGAGCCTTGAGTCGCGCAACGAGACCGAGGCGGCGATAGTTTTGAGAAAGAGTCTCCTTCTTGTTCCTTTGAGGAGTTAGCGCAGCGCTCTCGTCCGTGGCTAGGGGATTGGCCATACCAGTTCTTTGCAATGGCATCGTTGCCTCGGGGGTTGAGGATCTTCTTGGTTCTGTTAAGTTGACGGATAGGCTGGCGGCCTGAGCGGGCCTTCTTCTTTTGGAGTTCGCGACCCATGGTTGATAATGTGAATCCTTATGTTGGTTGAGATGTCGATAATTCAAGATGGTTAAGACGTCCAAAAAATGCCCGCCAAAATTTGATCGCAAAGTCTTATCGATAAGAGAAGTGGGACGCTAGTGGAAAGTGTCAGTGTGTTCCAACCTCCTAATAATTATCAGGTAGCTTAACCATTACAAGCAGCAAAAAAAGCTTCTGTAATGATTATTCCAACAAACATTATAAGGAAAGTACGTCTCGCCTTGGTCATATCTTGTAATGGAGTCGGCAGTTTTTGGCGATCATCTTATCTTGCTCACACGACGTGTTAGGTCTGACACACCAAATTCATGCCAAGACCCCATGTTATTCATTAATCATCTATATCTACTTAATATCCAACTGCTCGAGAGTTATTAATTAAACCTTGAATTTCCGAGGATCCAGCTTATCAACGTCGGCACTCTTTGCCCCTCCATCAAACACGAACTCGGACATGAGCTTGCCCGTCCCGGGACCATTCTGAATTCCCCAGCACGTATGTCCTGCAGCAACGAATAACCCAGGCACAGTCGTTTTGCCTATCAAAGGACCGCTCTCTTGTCCAAATCGAATATGCCTTGGGAGATAACATGCTTGTTTCGCCTTGATGGGAGCCGCGGCTAAAACAGGACTGAAAGTGCTGATATATGAGATTATGTCGTCGCACTGAGCCTCATCGCATTCGACTTGATCTGCGGTTTCGGGTAACGGGACATTTGTATCTGGTTCACCACACGCATAGGCCTCATTAAAAGGCCGAGCATAAATCTCTGGATCAACATTGCCCCTGTGCCTCCTTTTCTGCCCCATCTTGGCACGATGCTCGGGTATGAAATCTGGAGGGAGCTGAATATCTGTAAAGACAGCATAAGGGCTAACGTTTGCGTCGAAGACAACGCTATGCGCTCTTAGCCCCTCGATCCTGGCCCGAGGCAAGACTTTGTTCGTCCATGGACCAGCTGCCACGACTATATCTGTCACGCTGGCAATGGTCTTGGTCTCGCCTGTGTTGCGATCTAGATACTCTATGCTTTCAACACCATTCTTTGTGGAGTTTATCTTGGTTACCTTGGCGTTGGTGTGTAATTGAGCGCCACCTTGCTGGGAAAGTTCTGCGATTGCTGTTGTGAAATGTAGGGGATGCACTTGAGATGTTTCTGTCTTTCCGGGCGCGCCCATCTCAGACCAGCCGTTAATGATGCTATGGTCTACCCAGTCGAGATCCTTCGGTAAGATGCCTTCTTCCAGGAGTTCTTTTGCTGCTCCATTCTGTTTTGGCAGTTTCTCCCAGTCTTTTCCATTCTCATTCTCATTGCCGTTTGCGCTTCCGTTTCCGTTGGCTTGGAGTGATTTGATCTTGTCGCGCGTCACGACAGCATCAAAGCTTCCGCAGCCGAGTTGTCGATAACCCCATCTCTGAGGCCCGTTATGCTCAGCAGCCAACTCGGCATGCAAGCGATATGAGAGAGGAACGAGACATTCTGGATAAGCCCAGAGGGCAAGAAGACCGCCAGCTTTGCCTGATGCACCTTGTGCGACAGTGGGAGCAGCTTCAAGAAGGGTAATGGTATGTAAGGCTGGGTTGAATTTCGAATGGCGTGTTAGATAGTAGGCCGTGGTTGAGCCAATGATGCCGCCTCCTGATATTTTTATCAGCCTTATGTGGTCCGATGTATGAAATGAGGTTGATGAAATATGACGGGGATGATAGAGAGCCCTGTAAGTGGCGAGGGGACTTACCAACGACGACGATGTTTCTCTTTGCGTCCATATCCAACAGAACACGACTAGACCGACTTGAAATGAGCAAAACTGAGTTGAGAAGCAGGACTCAAGCTGTAGTCTAGGTACTTGTCATGAGCATGATCAACGTTTTGGCGTCCGATCAGATGGGAACCGGAAAGAGTTGGGGTCCAGTACCTGGTAGTGAGTGACGTACATACCGCGCCACCACATGCACCGCCACACATCTGCACTTTAGATAAGACTTATCGATAAGAGATAAAGCGGCCGCTCCTCTTGAGAATCCATGAATGTGTTTAGCGGGGCAGTCCCGAAATCCGAACCGGAGCTATTGCCGAGCCGGGGAGTAGCTATGAAATAAATCGGCAGAGTGTTGCACCGATATCAATTGATTCCAAATGGAAGAAGAGAGATTGGGCAGAATTATATAAAAAGACCGATTGTGTAGAAAGAGGCTCTGATATTAAGTTATACAGTTGAAGCTATGTTTGTAGTGCATGTCTTGTTCTGATTAGGTAGGTAGCGAGTGATAGTCTTCAGCTGGGCACTTTAACCGCTTTTGACCAGATATATCCTTCTATTATACTTCAGCTCACATGAACGTGAAACATATAAAACAGTTTATGAGTGAACGTCAGGAACAATTCCAAATACATAGCTAATATTTATCTCAACACTTCGGTACCGGCGGAATTGGGGACCCCGAACACTCCACCCCGAATACGTCACCAAACCAAAAATGGAGTCAAGTGCCGAGGCTTGTAGAAGTGTAGAAGCAGTCTCCATGCAATCAATTACGGTTATTGTGTAATTGTATGTAACTCGCATTGTTTCTTGAGGTTTATTCCCTGCCACTCTACCACCAATTCTACTGCAACTGTACCTATCTAATGTCCCTGTGGCGTGCTACTGCTCCCCGTTGGTTGACTTTACGGCCATCATCGAGTTCCAGTTCCCGCTGGCTTAATAAATACTACACCACCACCGCTACGACTTCTTTTCGTTCCCCGCCATTTTCACCTCTCAACACAAAACACAACCACAGCAGTCCTCACCAAGCAAATATCACTCATAACCATTTCCGTCAACTGAGTACAACTTCAAAGATGGCTTCTGCTACTAGCTTTTATGACTTTAAGCCTCTTGACAGTATGTGTCTCCCCCTCGTTCATACCCCGCCTTAACCACACCACTTTCATGATAAACCTTCTCATGACTCTCTCAACTAACACATTTCAGAGCGCGGTCAAGAGGTTCCCCTCGCCGACTACAAGGGCAAGGTCGTCCTCATTGTCAACACAGCCTCCAAGTGCGGCTTCACTCCCCAGTATGCTGGTCTCGAGAAACTCTGGACCAAGCTCAAGGAGAAGTACCCTGAGGACTTTGTCATTCTCGGCTTCCCCTGCAACCAGTTCGGTGGCCAGGAGCCCGGCACCGACGACGACATCCAGGAGTTCTGCCAGCTCAACTACGGCGTGACCTTCCCCATCATGCAGAAGACCGAGGTCAACGGCGACAACACCAACCCTCTCTGGGCCTGGCTCAAGGACCAGCAGTCGGGTCTTTTGGGCCTCAAGCGCATCAAGTGGAACTTTGAGAAGTTCCTTGTTGGACGTGATGGAAAGGTCAAGGGACGCTGGGCTAGCACCACCAAGCCCGAGTCTCTGGAGGAGCCTATCCTGAAGGCTCTTGCTGAGAAGACTGAGGCTTAATTTGAGATGTGAGCGAACGGCAAAAAGTGTCGCTGCTGAGCCCTTTCAATCTAAAATGAGATACCCTGTTGGGGCCAGACAGCGACACGAGGATTATGAAGTTTTAATGAGGGTTTTTAGGCCCATGCGTACTGCTACACAAACTAATACAAGGATCTATCCTACTTTGAACTGTTCTGCTTGTAACATCTGATAATCATGAAGCTTTGTGACTTGGCGTCATTCATCCCAGTAGCATAGCTTCGACGTACCAATCAGTGAGTAACCCAACAAACATATGTATTATTTTACTATGTACTTCCGAAGCATATTCATTACTGCAACAACTTTTATGTCATACTATAGTATCTTTTCTCATCTCACAACCCTCCAATCATCCATGGCTCACTTACACCCAACTAGCACCCAATCTAATTCCTTCAGCCACTCATCTTACACGTTTTCGTAGTAATACCTAGTTCCGGGGTCGTACTCAAGCAAGACCTCCGCTTCCATGGTATCAACCTGGGCGACAACTTGTTGCCAAAGGTAAATCTCAAAAGCTCCTGGCATGATTGCAGGAACAGTGACAGCGCATCTGAAGGTTCCCTCGCCCTCAGGACTTAGAATCATGACGAGATTACGCCCAGGGAGGCGATAGAATCCCGGAGTGTCATCAGATGGATTCCAGCTAACCACCATTCCTGGTCGAAGACGGTCTTTGAATGGAACATCTGCCATCTCGGGTCTCAGGTCTTGGCTTGAAAGTCCCTGCTTTCCAGCTTCTTCTTTCTCCGGCTTGGCGTCTTTCTGGCTCGTCTTTGGCTTGTTGTTAGAGGCTCGCTGCGAATCGATGTGAAGACGCCAGAATTTAGCTTGGAAGGCGGTCGCTTGCTCGAGCGTGACGCCCGGGGTCTTGAGGCAGCGTGTGATGAATTCTGGAACCGGGAGCCGAAGAAGTTGGATACCCGTCTCTTTGGGTGCGAGAGCTGTAGGGGAAACGGGCGGGGTGCCAGACTGTAGATTGGTGACGTTAGCAAGTTGTTGTTACTGACAGCAAGCTAGTGCTCAATGACTTACGTTCTTGAGAATCCAATCATGGAGCAGATCCTGGGGCCAGGTGCTTGGCTTTGAAGCATCATATTTCGGCACGGCAGCTTTAGGGACGGTAATTCTCAGCATTTCTCCGTATCTCAGCGTGTTCTTGGTAGCGCCCACGTCAAGGAAGCTTGGGTTGACACAGGCTACGACGACGGTTTTGCAGCTGCGCTCAGCAGCTGGATCAAAAACATGTTTCAGAACTTTAGTCAGAGCACTCTGCCGAAAAGGTACGTAGACCTTCTTGCCAGTGGCGAGACCTGCAGCGTCAACACTGGCTCTCCCACGGATACAGTCCTTGAGCACAGAAAGACTAGCATTGATCTCTCGAGATTCTTTGATGCGCTGAGCTGAATGCTCGGTGACATCTCTTGCAGCTTCTGAACCGGCAAGGTCAATTAGATAGAGAAGCCCGTCGTCAGATTGGGGGAGCTCGGGGTTCTCGAGGCGAATCTTGCAGATAGCGTGCGAGCGGGACGAAGAGTCGTTCTTCTGCGTAGAGGCAGTCCGTCGGAAAGATGCCGCATTGTTGATGTGCTTGATCAGGGTATCCGCATCTGTAACGTGGTACTCTGAAGCTCCAGCGAGATGAGTCGACCCAAAGGAGTCCTCTAGGATAGAGATGGGTTTGCGAGCGTTGAGGAGATCAGAGGCTGAGTTACCTGCGAGTTCGATGATAGAGATGAAGATGTTCCGGGTGCCCTGAATATCACTCGAGAAGAGCGTTTCGGCGATCAGGCGCTCGAGGCCGCTGACAGTATATGTTTTGCCCGAGCCTGTCTGGCCATAGGCGAACATGGTGCTAACACCGCCGCCCCATGCCCAGGGGACAAGAGGCTTGACGAGCTCTTCATAGATGCCTTCGGTTGTGTCTTCGGAGTTGAAGACCCTATCCACGCGATAGTTTGTAGACTGCAATTCTATCAGTAACCCTTTCTATAGGTAGCTTTGTACGAGTTATCTTGTACTCACCACCAAAGGAGGAGGTCCCCTGACTGGCCTCCGCAGTTCGTGTAAGTCAATCATGCCAGGTGCGTTGCTTCGAGGAAACGCGCCAATCAACTGTCCACCTTCTTTCTCATCATCTAGCATTGGTCGAAGACGAGTAGCAATAGTGATGTCAGGGTTGGACTCTTCATTGCTGGTCTTGGACTTGACAGGCGCTGGTTTGAAGCGATTCACCAGCTCCTGATAGCGTTGAGCATGATCAAGAAAGAATTGATCCATGGTTGCAATGAGACTCGTGAGATTAATGGGTATTAGAAACTGTGAGATTTTTGTTCTTGACCAAAATCAATCTCTCTGTTGAGATATTCTCCTGATATATCTCTTGAAGAATGATGGTGCCTAAACGATGCGAACTGCAAGCACTACGGTGGCGCTCTGACCCAGCAACCCCTTATTACACGTGACAGGGTCGCTCTATGTAGATATTATTCAATACTGATAGTTATCTTGACTGGACTTAGTTGGATCAAGGCAGAGAAATTACTGTGGTACGCTATTTTGTTGTTGCGGTTGTGATATGTGACACTTAATATGCTGCGTTTGAACGTGCATCAAAAAGTGGCTTATTGCGGCAAGCGCCCGTTAATTCTAACGTCCACTCCATTTAAACATAGATTTAGACATAGACTTGAATATAATTCGCGATAATTTCTTGCTCATTACTACAAAATATTATTTACAATACAATATACTAATGAATATAGTATCCAAAAGAGCTGAGGTTATCTCTCAAACCAAGCTACCCGGCATCTTTCATATCCTGTATCAAGCCCAGCGAAGAGATGCCAGGCAGCTGTTTCAGGAACCGAAATATATTATATGACATTTCAATTATCAATGAGCTAGGTCTCTGAGTAGTTAGATTTGTTTTTTCTGCTGCCTGTTTATCCCTGTTTTATGGAATAGTATGTTTGTTGCTCCATGAATGAGTGGACTCACGATAGGCAACAGTTTAAGAACGGCACTATACTTTTAACTACATTACAGTTTTCGACTCATTCCGCTGTGGTAACCTCCCCGATTACATTGTCTCAGGTAATGAGCTGGTCGTGTTATCTTTCTGATATTTTTGCAAATCTGTTGCTGTTGGGCCTTGTATCATGGTCAACCACAATCTACTGTAGTTCTTATAGATCACATTTGATCTCCTTCCTCGTTTCCCCTATCGTAGGAAGTAAGCCAAGTCAATATCCAAAACTCCTAGGAGACTCAATCACAAGACACTTATGAAAGGCTTGGGCAGTAACGAAATCACTATGTGCGAAAGTCGAGTCACGGGCTGCCTCGAGCTCGTGACATTAGATTGTATCGCCCAAGATGCGCAGGCTAGCCACCAGTTCAAAGTGAGCTTACCAGTTTACAAATCGCTTCGAAACGAATGCTTCATAATGTCTGTTATCTTGAGTTGATTCTTATTTAAGGATCTGATGACACCTTCTTTGAGAATGCTTCCGATTCAATTCAAGGGCTTCCCAAGTACTAAGGATAGCTTCATACCATGGCAATAACCTAAGCTTGAGGATTTTCCCGAGGGCATTGTAAGCCCGACTAAATATTCATGTCAAGTAATGGCTTCCCCTTTCAGATGTGTCATCAACACGGAATTGTTTTTGGTTATAATAAATTCCAATCGCTTCTTGTTCATGGAGGAATAGGAGATTGGCTTGGCTCCCTTTGCTGCTCTCAAATTTACAGCATATCTGGAATCGGCCTTACCAAGCTTGACCTTATAGGAGACTTGTCCCTGGGAACATGATCTGTTATCAAGGTTTGCCGTCACGCACCTGACTACCTATTCTCATCTACATCGAGACAAGCGATGAGTATATGATACGATAGCTTCGACGTTACAGGGATAAGTCGCAGACACTTGGTCTGCGGATGTCTTTCGGATACTCTAGGCCAATAGAACCTGGATCACGCAGACATAACGCAAAGCCTACAATTCCCACGCCCCGGGGTTTCTGTTGTCAAACTCCACTGTAAAGATGCGAGAGAACCTTTCTACATGTTGCGCTGGGTATCCATTGCGTTTGAAGACTGGCCGAGGAAAGGGGGAAAGCTCCTGTCATCACATCTACTACAAGCTTCGCCCGAGCCTCAGTCATCTATGTTGTACAGGGCAAGGTCGGAACGTAAGCTGAGGCACTTGTAGGACCTCAAAACAACATCTGGTGTCAATGGAGAACCCAGCTGTGCCATAAGCTCCCCGTGCATCGTTGACAAGCATCAAGTCCTACACGCCTGTGTTCCAATACTTTATATCTCCGAGTTCCGTCTCCATTTTACGATCCGCGAATGTGTCAGTGCCTGCTATCACCAATGGGTGTCGATGGGGGATGTCATTATGAAGCGAATAGGATCTGCTGCCTAGACCACCGGAACCACCGAAGTCGTACAGCCGTAAAAGAGCCGTAGAATATATCATATCCAACAGTAAAAGATGACGCCAAGGCCAGAGTGACAACCATGTCATACAGGGCTATCTGATGATCCCCATCGCTGGTCGAGTATCAAAGGCGACGAATGATCCCCGACGACGCCTGGTGCCAGGTCGGATAGGAAAATTCGGTGTTTAGATCTGATCATGAGAGTAAGCTTTCAGCCTGAATCGACGGTCCAGACCCAATCAACACGTTGCGCTTTTGATTCCCCTTAGTCGAACAGCTTGTCCAAGAATCCTACCCTAGGGGTAATGTGGTAGTAGAATCCCATGCCTCTAATCATGAGTTAATTGTATGGAGCGGATAAGAGCTTACCACAGCATAGTGCACTCCTACGATTGTTCATCGTTTATTTCAGTGAAACGACAATGCTTTCAGGGTAATCCTCCTGCCATCCATCAATGAAGGCCATGCCCAGAAACAATCTTCAGCAAGCTCAGAAATACGATAATACCTGTGATGCGTGCGGATGCTTGAGATAACAGGGTCATGTCTTGCCGTCATTATTTCGGTGAACAATCCCTTTGACGAGGGCTTTGTAGATAATTGCCAGAAACTCATGGTTGTGATATCATCTATTTGTGAAGGTCAACGTAACCAACATCATGTATCCTTCTTAACAAAGAAAAGATCTCAGTTGTGATATACATAGTCGCCCTATGGTTTCATCTGCCACATTGGTTGACAGATCTCGATCCGAAAGTACCAGGATTCAGTCAAAACGTCGAACCACTGAGAGCGAGGCTCATCATTGCCATCTCAGATGTCCGCCTGACGTCGCTTTTCCCTACCCTAGATTTGATGCAGTTCACACTTGTCTCAGACAAAGGCTTATCTTGAGCTGCCACACAACGACATCATCATCAGTGTCGTCATCTTCCAGAGCTCGCCTGTACATTAGACTGATTGGATGTCTGGATCAAGCCACCGTCAGACTTGGCCATCAGCCTACCGCGTGTCGATCGCTGATCGTCCACCGCGCACCGAGAGAGGCCAAAAGCCACAATCTGCAGACCCTGCACTGAGGAAGCGGAAAGCCTTCCGCCGTCAGATAGTGAAGAAACTTTTGCCTTGGATAGCCACGATATGCCATCCCATCCCATCCCTTCTTCTGCGTTGCCTTCCCCGGATTTCCAGAAGTCTGCAATGCCACCCTCCCCCACACAGAACGGCCGCACGCCAACACCAAGCGGTAAGGGAAATGACGGGAGCCAAATAAATGCAGGTTCAAGATCGTCCAACTCAAGCCCACTAGCCACTTGGCTTTTGAGACTGTTCCGTATCGAGAAGTAAAACTGCAATTACTTGAGACAGAAAACTCAAAGGTAAAGAGATTTCACAACCCTCTTTGCCCTATGGCCAAAGCTACCGGCCCTTCGTCGGTTTGTGTATCGACGCAGCTTGAGAATTACGTACAAGCGACGAACAAAAAAAGATAGGGGAGTAGGGAGTGAGCTTTCGAATGCCATTGCCAGCTGAATACTCCGTACCGCAAATTAGGTATCCACCTGTCTGACAAGCAAGACGTGTTGCGATGCCGCCTGAGGGCCATGAAGCGAGCTGATAGGACAGTTTTCGACGATATTAACGCGATGCACGTCTCTCGATAGCATGGTGACTTGCCATGCGGCACTGCGCTGTTAAGAACTATGCACTGTACCCATCTCTTTCGTTGCGTGTGGAGAAATGTTGCTTCGTCCGTTGTTAGAATTGCTCCGCCCCTCCAGACCATCTCAAGCCATCACAGAAAGTCTGGGGAATGCGGGGGACGAATGGGGAGCATTCTCATGGTGATGACCGTCCCGCTTTGTCTGGAGGAATGCATACCGTATTCCAACGGTCGACGTAGAACTGAAAGAGCCAAGCTGCAGGCAGGATATCTTTATCAGCGTTCACGATTTCCGGAGCTTTGTTCGCGCACGAGACCCATATCAACCCGTCGTTTATGTGAATCAAGTGGAACTTTTGCACTATGAGAGCGGAGAGCCATATCACGCAGCTAGCCCACGAGGTTCATGACTACCAGGGCATGCGTGTGTTTGCAAATGTGCTGGCGGTGACTTGATCAACTCCTTCATCATCAAATCTCGTCAATGGCCTTCTACAAACGTCCAAGTCCTGCATTAAAGGAGTGGTGTGGCTGATCTATGAACCACCATCATACTATTAAGGGCTCGGCCCTTTGCGGCTTGACGATTTTCCATACTCGGCATGAGGGGACCTGAGAAGAATCGACTGTTGAAGCCGCATGAGCCAAGTCAGTGACGGTGAGAGTCCGAGACAAACAGCCCAAGTTGTTCATCGGGAGCCGAAACCTAAAAGACAGGTTAGTTGTGTGCGTGAGGATACTCCGTACCTGGCCTGGCCATCCCCGCGCTGGCAATCTCATGACACACCAACACCAAGAGACGCGGGGTCGCGTAGGGTTCTCCATCTTCTTGTCGGGGCTGTTGGAGATCAAGGGTGGCTGCCAAAGAACTTGGCTAGATGCGTTGGGAATGCCCCCTGGCCCGACTTTTAGTCAAAACAGCAATACTATTACGTGATAATAAACTATGTCCAGCACGTGAAGACGAGATTGAATGAAGTCGACATCAAAACTCGTCGGTAGCTGTCCGCCCAGTTTGCGGGGAAATCTGGGGACGTGGAGACGATACTTTCAGTATCCTTTCATGAGAGATTTCAGGGACTTGTTGTTGCTTGCATGGCTTTGGGGTTTCTGGATGTCGATCAAAGCCGTTGTCATGAACTCTTTGGGCCCTAGACCGTTCAGGCAGATGGCCAGGGGAGCCTCGGCTCACGATAAACTAGGGTGAGATTTGCTTTTTGAACCCCAGTCCCGTTTGTCCAAACCCCAAACTGTTTCAATCAGTCAATGGCAGGCTAACTTGCTAGACTTTGTTATCATGATAACTAAAAGCCTCAGCACCATGAAAAGCTTGACGAGTAGCCATGATGCGTACCTGAGTCGAGGGGACCGATCATAACCGACAGACATCCTACCACACCAAAATAGACCAAGCCTCCAGCCTAGCAGCCTTCAAGTCAACGTGAATGGCCCAATCGAAACTAGCAGTGGTTCGCCCGGAGCAGTCGGGTCCTGGTATAATTCAGGACCAATCCTGATTCGCTCACCATTACCTTACCAGCAACGTAGCATTCAACCTCATCTCAGGCTTGTGGCAAATCGGACATGAAGCTCAACGCGTCAATGTCGGTTGCCTCCCTCGTGAAGCGATATCAGAATCCATGAGTCGCCGAAAGACAGGATAAAGAATGGCGGAATTACCCATTGCCACAAATCTTTTTTGCAATATCATGTTAGTGGTTGATGGGAGCAGACCGACTTCTCATTAGCCTAGCTCAATAGCCGCGTGAAGCAGACATGGGGAACTCGCTTAGGCAGGGGTTGTGCAAGCAAGCGGCTTGAATTGAAGCAGTGTGAAGACACCGTCAGCTCCTGTCGGACATTTGTGTCTCGGGTATTGGCGAAGAGCGTTTTCAACAAGGATTAGGCAGGATTGCGCGAATAAAGGATAAGGAAGGGCCTGTACCCAACTTGGCTGCCTTCAAGAAAAATGATTGCCTCGAGGTTTTCGCACACCTTAATCTGCTTTGCATTCAATGCCTATCAGCTGTCAGGCAAAGCGTAGTATACAATTCGGGTGAGTGGGAATCCGATCAAAAAATAGACATTCAGATGCGAGCCAAGACGTAAAACGATACCGAGGCGGTGATTAGAACCGAAAATAGCTTGTTCCTAGTATCATAATGAGATGCGACTATGACCAAAGGCTTGAGACAGCCTTGGGTCCCTAGTTCGACTCGGGCCTTGAACTGCTCTAGTTTTTCGTAATGTAGCGCCTGCTTCTTAATTTTCCAGCGATGAGAAACGAGACACTAATCAATCGCATTAGTAGCCAATGAAAAGAGACCATCGTGACTGAATAAGGTTGATGAGCCGGCGACAGGGACCGTGATGACCAAGACCTGATTGGCATGGATATGCCTCGCTGTCAGTGAGTGAGTGGTTACTGCTTCTAAGCGCCCCCCCGTCCCTCTGGGAGAGATTGGTACATTGTGCTGGAACAAGCAGAACAGAGGGCTTTTTGCAAAGTGCGAGGCTTAGACCCTAGCTTGGCTTCCATGCAGCATCGTTCGGTCCTTCTAACGCACGATTTTATCGTTTAGTATATGCGGCTAGAAGCAAGACCAAGCTTGGTTCGGAATAGCTACTAATGTAGACCCTTGCCGCCCCCGCACACCGTCCCTGTCGATACCTTGGATTGACTGGCTTGTGTGTTGATTGATTGCTTCAAAACAAGAGGCGCCGGTAGTCGTCTCCAGGTCACGGCATTCAATCATTGAAGTGTTATGACCTATCCGTATATTGTTGTAGTCTTTACCGCGTCGTCCGCAGAGGAAAAACCACTTCGCTCCAGTACTCTGTCGCAGCCACTGTTGTCACCATGCGTTTGTTTTGAAGCAGGGGTATCTCGCAGGGCTTGACGACGAGCGATTGCCAACATTTGCAAACGCATGTTTGATGATCCGACCCTTTTTGTATGTATTGCATGTCAAGCAGTTACTGATAGCCCACATAGTGTCTTTAGGGACAAGTCCAGTGAATCTTGGCTTTCAGCGGAGGAAGATAAGAGTTTTGCCTAGTACTGTCGGTGAGCGGAAGGTCCGGCGTCAAGACGTTTTGCAATGAACAAGTTCTCCATTAATAGTGTTGTTTCCAACCAGCCTTGGGAGTTTTCAAAAATTCAAGGGTTAGGATAAGCGTCGGGGTCGGATTTGCAGGGACCAGCTCTCGTTCAAGGGCTCTGTGCAAGGAACTCTTGAAATGATGATGAAAAGAGTTGTGATCAGCCTGAAAAGAGTTCATGCATCTGTATCGAGTTTACAGATCAGTGACGATCACGTTTAGGAGACTCTTTATTTGGTCCGCTTGTGTCTCAAGTCTTCCTTTCACATCTGCATTCCAGGAATGTGCCCCAAGCCCTGTCGTGTTCGGGCTCCCAACCTTCGGGTTGATCCCGGTTTAGTGGACATTTTCCTAATCCCTGACCGAAGGATCGGTACTCTTGTAGACACCGATGAAACTCTGCAGCTCTCCACGAATGCAGCCGCTAAAGCTGACCTGCGCAAGATGATCACTGCCTTATCGGCTCCTGATAGTGTAGTTTGAGATTGGTCCTCTCTCGGGACCGGCCGACACTTACGAGCAACGTCGGATTGGATTCGAGCAGTACCGAGCTGGCTCTGACCCTGAAGATAGAGGAGCCGAACTGGAGTCGATCACAGATGGCATCAATATAAGCTAAACCGTACCGCGCAACGATGAGAAATGACCACAGCGTAATGGTATGGTTGAGTAGTAACGGCGAAACGGCTGGAGTGCCTAACCGAAAGAATGCCTATGCAGTCTTCTGTCCTTGCTGTGTGATGTGATGCGTACCACCAACCAGGGGACTATTGTCAAGCCGCCAAGGCGTCGAGCAAGGCTTCTGATAACCCCCGCGGTTAGGCCAACTGCGACCATAAACGTACGTAAGGAGTGATAGGGTCGGTGGGTGGGATGTTGAAGTTCTAGAAATGTGGCTGCGACGCTTAAAGCTTCGAAATCTAGGGAGGGTTGCTTCGTCGAATTTGCAGACATGCATGGTGAAGCACATTCGGATGTGGTGGAGAGCAATGCTTCACACTTCACGATAACTGGTGCAAGGCAGTTTAAATCTCATGGTGGTGTGATGTGACAGTGCAGAGCATACGATCCCTGATAGCTGGACACTGGATACTTTTGAAAAGTGCTTCGCATGGATACGTGTTACTAGACAGGGCGATGATGGCAACCGTTGCAAATGGCTAAGGACAGCGCTGTGCGTAGTGGTGTTGAAGTGGTTCCAGATGACGAGAGCGGCGTGCATAGGTGTGTGTGGCTGGCTGCGCTCTGTGCGAGGGTAGCATCCATCTCTTGCATGCAAGCAACCACTTTCTTGGAATCGCTGAAGTGTGAAATCTTGGAAGTTCGAAACCCATTTGTATGTAATGGGAATATTTAGCAGTAACACAAACTTTGTTGAGTCTTGTGAAGATTGAGAATGTGCTGTGATTCTACACCCGGCATTCCATCCTCCTGTCCTTGAAACCCTCGGGTTTCTCGGCCGAGGAGGCGTGGGTCATCAAGCTCTGTGAGACTGATACTTCCTCTGGGACTTGATGGTCTCGGGCTCTATCCGTAAATTGAGAAGGAATCATATCGCAATTCTAGACCAAATGGAAGATGCTGGCGAGCCAAGTAAACAGACTTGCACAGCAGATAAATTGTCTCCGAAGTTGTGAGTCCATAAATGATGTAAGTGGACGGGCGCAATTCAGCACGAGAGAGGGTCGAGTGGGGGGAACCAGCAAGGGCTGTCGACTGCATGGACCATGACGGTTGAAGTTAGACAGCGCCTAACTAGTCTGTCTAGTCTGTGTGACATGGCTGAAGAAGTCTGGTGGAAGAATGCATAGAAGCTCTGACAAGCCTAAACTGCTTCTGAGGCGCCGCCACGGTTGACCGCTAAGCAACTGGGTGATTAGCCTTGTCGTGACTAATTGGTCTCAGGATCAACCGCTAAGAGACATGTACCGCAATGTCCCAATCCGTGGTATTGCCGCCATTCGAGTTGCTCGTCATCATATTCATGGCGTGAGTTGACAATGGTCAGATAAACCGAGCAGTCGGATCAAATCTGTATGTTTCCGACATGGCTGTGATTGTCCAGTTATCAGTGAGGGATGTCCTGATTGTCTCAAAGCATGGGGGTAATCAGCCCTGTTCATGTCATCCATCCTGGGCCACGGTTTGCCATGTGCTGTGCGCGGTTGTCTTGCGTGTGATCCTGCGGGGTGATAGATTCGTTGGTTCCACTGCTTCTCACCAGCTTGGTCTCGGGCAGCCAGGGCAATTGAAGATATGTGGTACGGAGTAAGATGAAGTGGAAGGCGGCCAGCAAACGCGGAGGTAGGACTCGAGCGGATACTCGTTTCGAGGTTCGACGTCGCCAACCTGGCAAAACTGCAAGAAAGGCTGGCTCTGAAGCCTCTGGATAATATCTTTCATGACGGCGTTGTTGCCAGATGAATGTTAGCATCTGTGTCGTGCTGTTGTAGGCAATAGGGCCCCTGTTCTTAACAGATTTGCACAATGAAATGCCGGCACGGTTGGCCTTACAAGATCCATCCACGGTTGCAAGCGCAAGCGAGCTCGAACCGAGGTGATTTCAAGATTGACTGATGCTTCTATCGTCTGCTGCTGCTGTTGCTGTTGCTGCTCCTCCTCCTCCTCGTCTGCCTTCCTCTCCACTCTAGCCACTGTAAGGAGGCAGCGACCTACTTAGGTGGCTAACGCACGCAGCTAGCAGGATTAATTGTGAGCCTTGGCAACCCCAGGCTGCTTGGCCCTTTTGCTTCTGAGAGGCGGGGAGATTTTGTTTTGTCACAGCGCGAGTGGTTAAGCTGTCGATAATGGATGCATGGGGAGTGGATGAGGTTGTCTTCAGTGGAGATGGAGATGGTTAAGACGAAGGAATGGGCATTTCTGATTGGGCTGTCACGTTGCAAAAGGACCTGACCTGACCACGGTCAAGGGTGCGTACGGAGCCCCGGGAGTGGATCGCTTTAGCGCCTACGGTTGTGGATATGGAACTGCAACTGCAAATGCAAATGCAGCGGATGATTTTAAGGTGCACCCGGCGGCGGTTTTGTCACCCTTGTCGCTACATGGATCCAGGATGTCTGTATGCAAGTCTCCTTGTCTGGTGCATCCTGGCCTGTCTTGGCTCTTTTGTCGCTTGAGATAGGTACCTAGCTCGCACGCAATAAAGATCTTTTGTTTCCATTACGGATATGATAACGGATATCTTATCTTGTTGTCGTCAGGAACCATTTCGAACCTGCATCTGTCGATGCTATGTGATCGACAACTGCCAAGAGCTACAGCATCGTTCGTCTAGTACGGAGTACTGTCTGCTGTAGTGTATACCTAGGTAGTGACAACCAGTGACAGTGGGAGAAGTTGACTTATCGCAGCACTCGTCGGCGATTCCGAGAGTGTCTGAGAGATAAGTATCTTACCTCCAGTCTACAGTCTGAACTGACTTGTACAACAGAAAGGTGCAAAAAAGCTTGGACAGATTGAATTTGAAGCCTCTTTTTCCCCTGAGTTCTTCGAAATTTTCTTCTGCTCCCATAGCGTCAAACTATTTGCGCACCAGACTATCTACGGTGTCAGTGTCAGTATGCAGGTTCCTTCTTGATCTTAGCCCCAAACCGTCACTCTGCCAGCCCGTTGTGTCATGTATGATGAGCTATCTAGACTGGAAGCATAGACCTATGCCGGAACAAAGCTCCTTACAGAGTTTACAAGACTGTATTGAGCCTCAGGTGTCCTTCGGCCGTATACCGTTGGCACGTCGGCTCCAGGCGGGTTTTCATCTAGACGAGAGGATGCTACGTGACAAGCCACACAGAGGAACAAAACTTGCCCAATTCTCCCACATTACCTGGGTTCCCTTGCAAATCTTGGATATTCACGCATCAATCTTAACTCATCTCTAGTTATTACCGGCGGCTTTTATGCTTTGAGGCTCTATTCCCTTTGCGCAATCGTCCCCGACTTGGCGCTCGCTGCACTCTTTGCCGAACTTGGCCTAGATTTTCAACCTCGTCTCGAGTCCTCCCTTGTCCGCGACGACGATTACAGTACAGAATAAGAGTTTCGTGAGTCCAATCTGCCCAAGATCCGAGAGTTGGGGGGGAACTCGGGCGGAAGAGAGCGAGTGAGACCTTGCTCAACAAGGGACGGACTCGATGAACATGGGCTGGCCAAATCAGAACCCCCAGGTAGTGTGGGAACGGCCAAGGGCAGTTATACCGGTGTATGAACAGCGCTAGGGGTGCCTCGCAGCGCTATACCGACGGCCACTAAACCGCTCATGGAGGTCAAGCCGGGGGGGGCTTAACCCCCCGTAGGCCGCCGAACGATGGGAGGTTCTATCCATCCAACTTGGGGCGAGTGCTTGCTGGACTGGCTTACCCCAAAGACTTACAGGGTCTGCAGGCAAAGAATGAACCACTTTCCTGGGGCTAGAGATAGATACTTACGACTGCTCACATTCCATACGACGAACAAGGTATCTTAACCGTAACCAACTTGTTTGGTTGCAATTGCACTTACCATTTCGTACAGTAGCGAGTAGCCACGCCCACGCAATCTTCGATCCCGCCCCTCCCCTCCATCTTCCCGTCATTGTGAGTGAGGTTTTCCTTGGTTCCTCAGGTCGTCGTCTCTCCATATTTTCTCTTCCTCATTCTCCAAACAACGCCGTACCTTGACGTACGTAGTATGGAGGAGGCCCGCGCTGCCGCTATCTACTATAGACATACATCACCGCCAGCACCGGCCAAGACACACCGAGAGAGAGATTGAGATTGGACTGGGTCCGTTGAGACTGAAACCATTTTCTTATTGCCAGGGGAATCCCTTCTGTGTGTGGTTGTCACTGGTTAACCTATTCTGCTCCTCTAGTCTACCTCGGCCGAAATGGAGATGGCATCCAAGGATCCCCCGCTGATCATCGCAAAAAAGACACGCTTGCTTGGGTTTGGGATGATGATGCCAACGCCAGTGCCAGAGCCAGAGCCAGAGCCAGAGCCACAGCAAAGACAAGCCAGGGCTAACGGTGCCCCCATCATGGCATGGCAGCATGGGAGTCGTCCATCCCCCATCCATCCCCCTCTCTCCACTCCCGTCTCTCATCAGACGTCCCGCTCTCTCGATCTTAAACGTGCCTATCTGCTGTAGGTACATCACTACGCTATTTCACGCTACCACTCCTTGTAATGACCTTCACCCACACCCCTCACTCTCCCTGCACCCCTCGACTGCACTGCTCCCCATCATGATCCCTGCCGCGGCTTCAGGGTCTTGTTGCTGTTCTCAAGTACTGGGCGATACCCTCGGTCTCGGAACACCCCTCGCCTCTTCTATCTGGTCTTCATCTTGCCTTATACCGTCCTAGAGCGCCACTTCCATATTCATACCCCGTTCCTGAAGACTTCATTCATACTTTAACATCGTGCTTCCACCGTTTCTAAGATCTCCCTGTTGTCTATACTCTTATGAGTTCCTTATATCCAAAGTCTTTAACTATACCACTACTCCACCACCAACTTCACCTCGACTCTTGTCAACATACACATTAACTTGACTCAACTTGGTTACATATATACCTTTACCTCGACAACTCTCTTTAACACACCCATCCACCTCTTACACACACTTCACCCCTTCAACTTCACGAACATGACAGCCGCCATGTCACAACCGACCGTCACGGTCAAAGATCCCTCTGCAGTACGAAAGCGCAGAAGACGTGCTCCTGCTGGTGGCGCTTCTGATGATTGTTTCTCTTGCTCCAAGAAGAACATCAAGTGTGACCGTAGAAGACCATACTGCTCTCAGTGTCTCGAGGTTGGCAGTGAATGTTCTGGTTATAAAACACAACTTACTTGGGGAGTTGGCGTGGCCAGTCGAGGCAAGCTTCGTGGCTTGTCTCTGCCCATTGCCAAAGCTCCTCCTGTTACTCGTGAACCTAGGAAGCACTCGACTACATCATCAAGAAGCTCTGCCATTGCTCGTTCAGGGACGGAAGATGAAGTCAGCCGTATGCGCCAAGGTCCCATTGATATTCCTGCAGTGACACAAGTCGCTTCTGCACCTACAACACCATTTGCCATGGCTGGATACGACTACCTCTCTATCCCCCATCCTGAGCATGCAGCCCCTATCCACCAAGGAAACTGGGGTTCGGTCAACTATTCTCCCGCTCAAGAAACAGCACACAATCTGCATCGATTCCCGGTGCCTCTTGTCACAGAGAACCTCTCATCTTCTATCGATCCCCTTACTCCCGACGTTGGCTATGTTTCGCCTATGAGCCAGTCTTATACTAGAGACGACGTCTCTTATGTCCACAGCCCGTCCTACATGTACGACAGCTATACAACCGGCACTAGCTCTCCTGGCCCTCAGAGCCCCCCAGCATCCCTCTACGCCGAACACGCAAGGACCTTCGCCCCGACCTCATGCCCCAGTCTCGCCCATGCTCCTTCAGAAATGAGCTCCAGCCTTCACTCGCATACCGACACCTTTGACTCGCAAATGGGCAATAGGATGGTTCGGGATTGTGATTCATTCGGTAAGCCCAGATGGAACCAATGACTTCCTTTGGTTCTAACGTGCGCAGGCGTGCCTGAAGTCGATACATATGGCGCCAGCTACAGCTCGATGCCGATCTCCTGGCAGTCTCCATCGATGCAAGATGAAGATGTTAAATCTCATCATTCGGACTTTGCTCCCTCGGGGTGGCCGACCGCTTCCGAAAACCATTCTGTTCATGTGAGCCAGGACCTCATCTCCAAGATGCCCTTTTTCATGGATTACTACGAGAATATCATGTGTCCCTCCATGGTCTTTATCGACGGGCCACACAACCCATTTCGAGACCATATTCTGCGACTAGCTGTAAACAGCCAGAGTTTGAGCCATGCAATTTGTGCTCTTGCATCCTGCAATCTCCGCATGAAGAGGAAACTGAGTCTCGGACGTGATACACGAGATCTTTCTGAGAAGTTGATGGCTGACAAACATGCCGCCGAAGCCATGGCAGACACTCAGCCCGACGACCTGTCCCTCGCCGAGGAATACCAACACCGTAACCTGGCTGTGCACCTATTAAACGAGCAACTAAACGACCGGACTAAAGCAATTCACGATTCAGTCCTTGCTACGATCCTTCTACTATGTCATTACCGCATGGTTGAGTCCGGTATCGCCAAATTCCATACTCAGTTTGCTGGTGTCAGCAAGATTCTTGCTCTTCGAACTCAGCATCTTGCAACATCTAGCAATTCTGCCTGGATGGAGGCTATTTTCAACTACTTTGACGCCATCTCTGCCAGCATCAACGAGCGCGAGTCCCAAGTGTATCCCGGTTTCAGTGGGGTGTCAGACTCTCAACTCTTGCCTGTCGGAGCCGAGAACCTGGTGGGGTGTGACCGCGAGCTCTTCAAAACCATTAGCAGACTCGGACGCCTGAATTTACTGTCTCAGAATCGTTCCGTACGAAAAGCAGCTGCCGCATATAGAGCTCAGGAAGTGCCTGAGCGATCTCCGTCCTTGTCTTACATCTCCCCACTAGGTCACGCTCGGCGAGAATCTCTCACAGGGTTTAATGTGAACGATCAGATAGGGGACATGAGCAATGCCACTAGCCATGGTCTCGGTGATGGGCGATCAAATACGGGAGTCAATGAGGACCGAACCACTGCGCCAACAAGTGCCCCAGCCCCGGCCACGTCCTACGAAGAAGGTCGCTCCTTGTTTTGGCATGAGTGGAAAGAAGCACGACTGGCTCTACAAAATTGGAACTTCGATGCTCCCAGGGTCAGCGCCTCACTTCCTGAGCCCTGTACACAGAGTCAACTACGAGACCTGGAATCACTCTCCGAGGCTTTCCGCTATGCCGCCCTGTTATACACGGAGCGACTAGTGAGCCCATCGCTACCTTCAGGCCACCAGAGTATCCAGAGCCTTGTCAGCCAGGTGGTCTATTACGCGACGAACCTAGATACAGGAAGTAGCGCCGAGAAGTTTCTACTCTGGCCCCTTTTCGTTGCGGGCTGCGAGTGCGTCAACGAATTACAGCAAAACATGGTGCGGTCCAAGTGTCGTGATATCATGTTCCGTTCTGGTTACATGAACAACTTGGCGGCTCTGGAGGTGCTGGAGAAGTTGTGGGCCCAAGATTGGGCGGGAGAAGAGCCGTTGATGTTGGGGACCAGGACCGGGGATCAACGCGGACCGTTCAACTGGACCAAATGCATCGGGGGACCCGGAGTGGAGGTGGAGTGGATCATGTTTTGATGTGCAGGGATGTTCGGCGATTGACATGTGAAGGCGTTTGTGCTCGGACTGGACTGGGTTGAACTGGGCTGAGATGATGGGAATCAGGGATTTGGATCAAGTTTGCAAGGGGCTGTCATGAATTGCGTGGGTAGGGGTTGGTGAAGTTGGCCGGCCTTGTTAGCCTAATGGTGGTGAGTGTGTGTCATATTCGGATTCGGGACTACTGTGGGATTAAGTTTGGGAGTTTAGCTTGATGAAAAGGCTAGTATCATCATCACCATCATCATCTTGTATTATGTAACGCAGGCAACGCAACACAACAGCATACGGAAACGGTTACGTTAGAAAGAAAGCAAGGCGTTTCGGTTTAGCATTGGACATTAGGACAGACCTCTGGAGTTTGGGTACGTACTGAATATGGTCCAAAGAGACCGAGATTAAAACGAGTATTCACCTGAAAAGTGTCAAACTACCACTTCTGTTAGTCAATGATAAAGGAGTAGGGAGTCGAGAGTGACCCTCACATCCAGGATATGCCGAGGGTGCTAGTGAAGCCATTGTGAAAGACGATGCAGGATTTGGCAGTTGCAAAGACGTTACAGGGCTGGGCTAGGTCTAATACAGCCTCTAATTTTCAGCCTCCTTTTTTTTTATTCCTAGCTACGTACTCTATCTAGCTTTCACTGTACCACGACGTAGTACTCCTAAAAGCGAAAGGTCAGAGTCTGGCTTGCAGCGGCGCCACCGCGGGTTGACTCCGCTGTCCCTGGCGGAGCCGGCCGAAGGTGAAGGGCTTTTACTGTATGTACAGAACAAGAGCACAGCTGGACGAGGATTGATAAGGCGCGGTTAGATCGTTGATTGGCCGAGATTGAGACAAGGCGAGACGTCAAAGTGCCCAACCTACTAACTAACTATCAGATATTTTTTGGCCGATTCAAGCCAGAGTTTGAAAGTTTGAGTGTGGGGATGGGAATGGGTTCAATGATCGACATTAGGGATGATTTACGGTAATGGAGTTGGGGATGGGTCCCTTGTAAGTCGCCTTGAACTCTGTCAAGTACCGGTACGGTAGTAGTTGTTGTGTAAACGACAGATGCGTGGTGATATAGTTACGTATTCTACACCGGGATACCACCTTGCACCACGTTGCGCTGTCACTTGGAATGAGACATGCAACAGTATGATAATCTGTCAATGCAACTCCAAATGGAGATTGCAAGGCTACTGCAATGCTTATTCCCACATCCAGGTACACGTAGTCATAAGGAGAGTTTTATTATGATCGAGAGCCGAGACAGTCAAACAAACACAGAAACATATCCTAGTCAGCGATCTCCCTCCTCAACGTAACATCACAAGCAAAATCCAAAAAGCTAAAAAGATCCTCCCTTCTCTCCACATCCATTCGGCCTTGTCTCCTGGAGCTAGTAGGGGTGGGCAAGACGCCACGACATGTAACAATCCTGCTGAGCCTTGCTTGTAGTGTACAAGGATCGGGGGGGCATGGTTTCGGTGAGAACGGCGAACGATCAAGGGGCACTACAGGAAAGAAAAAAAACGTAGTATAGCTAATGCTGGTTTCAGGAGTGAAAACAGGCATGGCCGAGGCTGGGGGGATGGGGGATGGGGA